>NW_007579446.1:150250-151572 GCF_000690725.1 Stegastes partitus
CGTGGAGTCTCCATGTTCTCCCCGTGCAGCGTGGGTTCTCTCCGGGTTCTCCGGCTTCCTCCCACAGTCCAGAAACATACTGAGGTTAATTGGTGATTGTAAATTGTCCGTAGGTGTGAATCTGAGTGTGCTTGTTTGTCTGTCTCTAAGTGTAGCCCTGTGATAGACTGGTTACCTGTCCAGGTGAACCTGCCTTCACCCTGAGTCAGCTGGGATAGACTCCAGCCCCCCGTGAGGATTAAGCGGTGTATAGATGATGGATGGATGGATTCTGATCCTGTCTGGCCCAGATTTGAATCTTGACACCAACCTGGCCCATATTGGAATTCGACTTGCTGGCCTACACTAGAATCTTATTATTAGTGTTATTATCTAATGAGATATTGATTCAAATACAAGATTCAAAACAACTATTAGTCTTTTAATACAAGTTTTTTTTTCAAGACTTACAAGGCAGTGACATTAAAACATGATCAATATGAAGGTTTGTTTGATTTAAAGTTCCTGTTCTTTAAAAAGTGTTCTAATTTTTCCATTTCTCATCGCTGCATACATGTGTGTTGTAATATTAACACCATCTAGAAACACTGGAGTTTTCATATCCTGTATTATCACATGAAATCCTATAATTTGTAAATAAAATGTATTTATTTATTTGTGTCGAATCCTGCATGTTTAGCAGTAATTCCAGGATTCTGATCTGGGACAGCAAGTCAAATTCCAATCTGGGATTTTCACACACACACACACACACACACACATATATATATATAAATTTGGCATTTCCATCAAATGATGTCAAGGTTGAATCATCTGTTGTTGTGTAGGTTGTGTAGCAGGCTGTGACTCCGTGTAGTGTTGTGATGTTTACACTGATAGAGAGCATGAGGTCTGAGTCACAAGTGGGGGATAAAATCAGCTTGTAGATGTGGTGTGAACAGAGCAACATGTGATCCCCCCGGTGTCAGACTGGGGGAGGAGGAGAGGTCCACTACGTCATCGTCACGAGAGGAAAGAGACGCACAAAAGAGTGGTTGTTGTGGACGAGTGAAGTCACTTTAGAAGTCGTCCCTCTTGTCTGGTGTCCAGTTACAGGCGGTGAATGGGTCACTGTCACCCTGCAGCTCACTGGCTGTATTCACTGAAATAAGCTCTGGGCATGATGGAGGGGCGCAGCTCGGTCAAGGGGGCGTCTGTTTTTACGATAGGTGAAGCTATAAATGCCTTTCACTCACTGAACCCAGCAGATTCTCAACATTTTCAGCAAGGCTGCAGGGTTTTCCCCAGGAAATTGGATTCGGAGGTGGTCAGCGTCAGTCTAC
>NW_007579446.1:152286-153673 GCF_000690725.1 Stegastes partitus
CCTGTGACTGGAGCTGACTTTAACACTGAAAACCCATGAAGAAGATTTCTGGGTGAAGTATGAGCTTAAGTGGAAGATTTGAGGGGAAGCAAGAACCAGCACGTGGTACCACAGAAAGATCCTTATCATCATCATTCCCGTCTCATTTAACACCTACATGCCACATCCTAGCGCTATCTTCTCTGGTGTTATGTTTGATATTAGTCGCTCTTCATCTTTGTTTCCCGTCACTCGGCTCTGTCATGATTTTATCTGTCATGTTCAAAGAAAACCTGCTGCCGAGAAAGATCAGAGGCAGTCCTGTAGTTTTGTTTTTAACCATTGTGCAAGCTAAATGTCAGCTATACGTAACTGTTTTACTCCTTTTTCTTTGTCTGTTCTGTTTTGAAGCTTTTATTCACTGACAAAGTGTGTTACCTGAACATTAAGCTGAATTTAAAGGTCATAGAAGATCCATCCATTATCTATACACCGCTTAGTCCTCACCAGGGTCAACCAAGCACATTAGCATTCACACCTATGGACAAGTTAGAATTATAGAAAAGATTTCCTGAGCTCCAAAGGTCAACAAGTGTTCAGTCAGCGTACAGAGATCTCGACGTACTTCAAAATGTTAAAACAGACAATATTATAATGGTATCAAGGACTGACAGAGTGAATTTCATCACAAGGTTTTGGCCTGTATTTAAATGGACATCAAACCAGACTTCACCAGATGTTTCTTAGCCTCTACCTACAGTAGATCTTTCAACCTGCAACACCCAAAAGAGGAACTGAAGTAAACCAAGAGAAAGGGCCCATTTAACAGGGATGTTAAAATCTACTCTGAGAGCAGTTTGCCGTATTCTAGGAATCTTTAACAATAGGCCATGACTAGAATATACGTTGTGTAACTGGTAGATTTATGATCAAATCAAGTTTATTGTCATTTTTCATTTCATCAGGATCCTAAAACTAAAAGCAATTAAATAAAGAATCGTGTGTATATTTGGATCAGCAGTTCAGCATTCTGACAGCTCGTGGCATGAAGCTGTTGAAGCTGTTGATCATTATGGAGAAGGGATCTCCAGCTCCGGTCCTGGTGAGCTACTGTCCTGCAGGTTTTTTCCGTACTGCAACACACCTGACTCAAATTAATGGATCAGACTTGTGTAGAACTTGACAACAAGCTGTTGGAGATCCATTAATGTGAGTCAGGTGTGCTGCAGTATGGAAAAAACCTGCAGGACAGTAGCTCACGAGGACCAGAGTTGGAGATCCCTGGTCTGGAGATTCATTCTTTCAGTGTTCCGGAAACGTTTTCCTGATGGCAGCAGTTCAACAGTTCATGGAGAGGATGTGAGGAGACCCTGACAATGTTCAGTGTCCTGCTGGAGAAGTTCAGAGC
>NW_007579446.1:154943-157865 GCF_000690725.1 Stegastes partitus
CACCGGGACACGAACCGGCGACCTTCTAGCTGTGAGGCAACGTTGCTAACCACCGAGCCACCTTGCAGCCCACCATAAACAACACCGTTAGTTTTATCTCACGGGCCAAATATAATTACACTGCGGGCCCAATTTGGCCCACGAGCCGGTGTTTGACACCTAGATAATTCATCAACCACAGTGGAAAACCTGGGGAATCTCCCCTATATCTTTACTCGTGGAAACTTAGCTTTTGTAGTGCAGTGCTTTAGTTGTGAGCCCTCAGAGTCGGCGGTGTTTCCCAGTAGTTGAGATTGAGCTGGTTTGAAAGCATGCAGAAGCGTTGCACTCTGATCAGAGTCATGTTGTCCCGATGCCAAACCCAAAAGCAACCCAAAACGGGACAATAAACAGCATGCATTGCTTGCATGTAAAGAGGTTTTTACAGCTGTCTCTGACATGCTGACACCATGAATGCAGCAGTTTATACAACAGTCTGAGCTGCTTGGTGTTTGAAGCACATTGAAGCAGTAGAACGGCCGCACCACTGCAGATGTTGGTGCAGCGTTTTGCCATCGTGCTGGTTTGAAAGCTCCGTGATAATCTTTCTCTAATTAACTAACTCCTCTTTAAGTTTATCCAGATAATAAGAATCCCTTCACTGAGCTCAGAAAGCCTTGCAGCTTATCTACGTACAGTGTTAAACTCTGTCCACTGGCTTTTGTTTGGGTACTGCATAACTCAGCATAAATCCAGTTAATTGTGTTGAGAAACTCGACCACAGCAAAGAATGCAGCTGACTTCCTGACTGAAGGCCATTCACTGTGGACACAAGAGCGAGCCTGTGGTTCAAGGAGGTTAGGGACATCAGGAAAGTCGTGGCCGCTGCGGTTTCAGACCTTTTGTTTGCTTTTTGTGTTATAGTGTCTGCATGTGGAATTAAACAGTCTGGAGAAACCTGCAACCGGTAATTACACTGGTCATAAGGTTTAATTTTAAAGAGCCATATAGTTTGTGAAAACAGAGGTTTGTGTTGTGTGTCGTGGAGCAGAGCCACAGTGGAGCTGGGGTGGTCTGAGTCTGACTGAGAAAGGAGGTGGGTGTTGCTTTATCTGAAATACAGGAAGTGTGCATTATCCAGCGAAAGAATGGCTCAACTCTTAACTGAACTCCAGTGTTTACTTGACCTGCGGCGAGCAGCAGTCTGGATCTAAAGATAACCTCCAGCTAAACCAACTTTTAATTAGAGGTCCCATAACATTGAGCTTCAAGGATTGTCTGCTCAGATATTACACTATTCGTCGTGGTGTTTTTAAAATAGTCCAATTAAAGTTGTATTTAATGGTTGCCCAGATGCTCGACTTGATAAATCGTAAACCACAGCATCCTGCCTTTGATTCTGGACTGAGACTACTCTTCAGTTTTCTCTCTCACACAAAGCTTCCTGTGTCCAGAGAAAGCTGTGAAACAAACGTAAGGAAAATATCCTTGTTTGTCTTTTCACCTGCACTGTACAGATAGGCTGAGGGTTTGCTTTGCCTCGCTCTGCACAAACACGAGCAGCAGATCCAGAACTGTGCGGCTCACATGTCGTGTCTTGTTTACTGAATAAACAACAATGAGGGAACTATTTGAATACCAACAAACCCTGGGTGTAAAAGTCCTGATCTGACATCGTGGCTGACAAGTTAAACGGTCTCTCTGAACTGTTCTGTCAGCTAAAGCCAGCTGACTGTTGAATGGACAGATTTCAGAGATACAAGAATAAATTGTGAAGTTGCTGAAAGATGATTTTTTTTTTAACTGTTGAGCAAAGTGGGTGGTACATCGTAGAGCATGCACTTGGACACCAGTTTTACCAGAACTGTTATTATATAGGTTCAACATGCAAAGACCTTCATCTTCAGGGTTTTACCCACCGTGACTTGTACGATCATCCTACTTTGAATGTCATGAAGTATAAAGAAATTCCTGTGAATCTTATAGAGCAGGTTTTTATTCCTGTGGATTTACCCCATGATCGTTGTTCTGCAAAAAACAGCTATGCTTGCATACATGACTACACTCGGACCGCCGCTGTAGCTCACCTGGTCGAGATGGGGACTCATGTACAGAGGCTATAGTCCCCGATGCTGTGGCCATGGGTTCAAATCCCGCTCATGGTCTTTTGCTGTAACTCCCTCCCCCACGTTCCCCTCTTTCTTTCAACTGTCCTGTCTAATAAAGGCCAAAAAAGTAACTTTAAATACATGACAACACTGAATGCATAGTATATGTGAACTATTTGCTGCAGAATGTNCCCAAAACCTGATGACGTTGTGTCCTCTTCGGCCTTTTGACATCAGAGTCGGGGGCTTCTGAATGAATGCTCAGCTTGTTTTTTTTTTCATTGTACAAAGGATTATAACATCAATCCGAGTGTGCTACTAAGTGAGTCACCTCGTCACAGATGCAAATGACCCCTGTTTTACACCTAACAACCCCACTCAGTGTGCTGGAGTGAATGCATTTATTGTCTGCTCCTGTTGCTCCCGGCTCCCAGCACAAAGACAGTGTGGGTGTATTGTGGCGATGAATGGTGTTGTGTTGAAGCCTTTGTGTGTGTTTGTATGAATCTTTGAAGAGGGCTTTTGCAGAAAAATTATTTGCTTTACGCACAGTCGATGATTTTTCAGTCACCAGGATCATCAAAACGTGCTGGTGAAAGGGTGCTAAACTCCTCCTGATTGTGTCTGCAGGTGATGCGTCGTGTACGTGAGCTGACGGAGAAGCTCTGATGGTGACAAAGGAATTCCAAACTCCGGTAAAGTCCTCGCCCGTCTTCCCTCAAAGGCTGCACTGATGTTTTCGCTGGGTCAAGAAAACATCCCCACCTCCCCTACGTCCACCAAAGGACCGGTCAAATATGGAGAGCTCATTGTGTTGGGGTAAGATGTTCACCCA
>NW_007579446.1:160965-165040 GCF_000690725.1 Stegastes partitus
GTTACACACGTGTTTTTTTTGTTTGGGAGCAACATAACTCCAGTCCAAAGTGTTGAAAAACAGTAACAAAAGAAGGACACGTGAGAGAGACAGAGAGGTTAGATCTTGTCTAGTTTCATGAAACTTTTCTGCCACTAAAACAGGATCAAGAACAAGCTGTCTGAGGACCTCGACGAGTTCCTGAGACCATAGTGATGACTACAGACAGAGGCTTCTGTATCAGAGCCACACTAGTGATCAGATCAGATCAAATCTTTTGATCAGCCAGGTCAATAACTGCACCAAACTGGAAACAAGGCAGCATCATTCACTGACTGAGACATTGTCATGCTGCTTTATATAAATAGTGCAAATGTTTTCTGAGCTTGTGCTGACTTTTTAAGTTTTGTAAATCTCCTAATATTCTGTTGTAGAGCTTTTGGGATTTTATCTGGGCGTTTCTCATCCTCTGTTTAGGTGTAACGGGTCTCTGCCAAACGGCGACAAGGGGAGGCGGAAAAGTCGCTTCGCTCTTTGCCGCAGAAGCAAAGCCAACGGTGTGAAGCCCAGCACCGTCCACACGTCCTGCACTCCACAGGCCGCCAAGGTGAGCGCTCGACACACGAGTGACCGGCTCTGGTCTGTTTTACTGTAAACATGGTCGTGTGAAACGTCTACGATCCACTTGGAACACGTGGAAACGCTTCATCCTATCTATGTTTAATTTCTAAAACACCACCAGGACAGATATGAAGTAATGTCTTGATCTTGATACCTGATTATTAACGGAGCGTCTGTCCTTTGTTTCTAAAGGCCATCAGCAACAAGGAGCAGCACAGCATATCGTACACGCTCTCTCGGGCACAGACGGTGGTGGTGGAGTACACTCACGACATCAACACAGACATGTTCCAGGTGTGTAGCCTTCACAACTGCATGAACAGATAGTGTTGCATCACATGTAGAGATAAAACCTTGTGAGTGGTTTTATTCTCAGTGTCAGTGTTTCAACATGTTAGCTTTCCTCTTTTTTGTCACATTAAATCTTCATTCAGCACCATCAGTAAAAGATTGAGAAGACTTCTATCCAGCTATTGTTTGTGTGCAACTACAGATCGGTCGTTCCACAGAGAGTCCCATCGACTTCGTGGTGACGGACACGGTTCCTGGTGGTCAGAGCCACGCCGACGGTCAGACGATTCAGAGCACGATCTCCCGCTTTGCCTGCCGCATCATCTGCCAAAGAAACCCGCCTTACTCTGCACGGATCTACGCCGCAGGTTTCGACTCTTCCAAAAACATCTTCCTCGGGGTAGGAAGCGCTCGCCGGTGATGCTGTAAGAGGACGACACAGTGATTCGTTACTGGATGCTAAAAGTGGACGTTTGACCTCTTCACAGGAAAAGGCGGCCAAGTGGAGGATGCAGGACGGTCAGATGGACGCGCTGACCACAAACGGCGTTCTGGTGATGCACCCTCGCCACGGCTTCAGCCAGGACTCGAAACCCGGTCTGTGGAGGGAAATCTCCGTCTGCGGAAACGTGTTCACGCTGAGAGAAACCAGATCAGCTCAGCAGAGGGGCAAGATGGTGGGTGACTCCCATTCAGATGCATAAACACACACTGAGCATTTAGATAAATGCGCAACAGCTAGTTTTCTGTGATGCAGCAGATTGTGGCTGGATGTTAGCATTCATTAGCCCTCTAATGCAAGATTTGGGTCATTAGCTAACCACTGAGCCAACTTGCAGCCCTACATAGGCACTATTTAGATTAGAACTAAGAAGGATTCTAGTTCTGATGTCAAGATCTGCTGCTGATGGCAATCTATCTTAGAACATGGACAGTAAACCCCAGTAAACAGAGTAATGTGATGTGGATGATGACTTGTGTTCCTTTGTGTGTCCCACTTGAGGTCGACTCGGAGTCCAACGAGCTCGTGGACGGCTCTCTCATCGACCTGTGTGGCGCCACCCTGCTGTGGCGGACGGCTGAGGGACTAGCGCTCACCCCCACCGTCAAGCACCTGGAGGCGCTGCGACAGGAGCTGAACGCCGGTCGACCGCAGTGCCCCGTGGGCTTCAACACGCTGGCTTTCCCCAGCTTGCGCCGCAAGGACGTCCTGGATGAGAAACAGCCCTGGGCCTACATGCGCTGCGGCCATGTCCACGGCTACCACGGCTGGGGAGGGCGGCGTGACCCGGAGGTGGAAGCCGACTGTCAGGACAGGGAGTGCCCCATGTGCCGGGCGAGGGGCCCCTATGTCCCGCTGTGGCTGGGCTGCGAGGCGGGCTTCTATGTCGACGCCGAGCCCCCGACCCACGCCTTCGTCCCCTGCGGCCACGTGTGCTCAGAGAAGACGACGGCGTACTGGAGTCAGATCCCGCTGCCACACGGGACGCACGCCTTTCACGCCGCCTGCCCGTTCTGCATCCAGCCGCTGGTCGGAGAGACCGGCTGCGTCAGACTCATCTTCCAAAGCCCGCTGGACTAGAACCGGCTCAGACTCTCCATCTAAAGCCTTAACCAACAGAGACGAGACGAAACAACACGGAGAGTTTTCACGACTTAATTTAACTCCGATCTAAGTGCATTTATTGGGTTGATTCCCGCCTTTATTTTAAATATTATTATATTTGGTTCGGACAGTGTTGTGTTTTTTAAAAGTTCTTTCTTGGACGCAGGTGCAGAAAAACTGTGTGAAAAAGGTGATGTTTGATCTGCCTTACACTTTCTTATTTATTCTTTTACCTCTTCACTAATGTCGTTTTGTAAATGCTTCCCAGGATTTCCTCACAGCTGATTACTGCCTTTAAAGAGCTGTTAGGGTGTGGGACTTTTACACATTAATCTTTTACACCCAAGCCCTTACCAAACAAACGTTGCTGAATAAGCCTATCGACACCAGGTTAGTGCCTCTCCGTATTTCACGGAGTTTTAAAACTGGCTTCTGTGCTGGTGGTGACTCCTGTAGTATCTTACATTACCTCGCAGTAATCAGATTGCCAGAGCCGAGGAGGGGAGCAACCGTAGCGAAAGAAAAAACTTGAAAGCATCCATGAAAAATATGTGGGGAAGAATTACAGTCCTAAACAGAACGTGATCAGCAGTGAATCTGTGTCAGGAGTGTTTGTGGGGTTCCTCTTACTGCCAGAAGGAGGCAACAGAAGCTCCACACTTGGTTTTAACTTGGGTTTTGTGTCCCATATGTTAACTTTGGAAGATTTTCTCTGGAAAACACTGGAACTTTAAGCAGCAAAGCGTAAATCAAATATCGAATTACAGGACAAGCTTCAGGGGGAAAAGATCTTTTCTTTGTTTTTCTGTGAAATCAAATGACATTCTTCCTCATGTTCTTCAATTTTTTTTTGATATAATCATGATCCTAATGCAAGCTCTGCATCAGAGCCTAACAATATATCTGGGAAATGTGTTAAGCTGCTGTCTTGTGACTTGGAACACATCTACATTTAATATTTGTACTTTTCCAACAAAATAAAAGTGTACTACAGACATGAATGACATAAAACCAGCGATTCTTATTTACTTTACAAGCAATAAACACTTTATACAGACTGTCTAATATCTTAAAAGTTCTGCATCTTGATGCCTCAGCAGCTTTATTCTGACCTTGACCACAGCGCCACCATGAGGCCAAACGTCCCACTTTCATACTATCATGTTCTTTCCTTCAAAACATCCTGATCATATGCTCCCATCAGATTGATTCTGATGAGCCCAGTACCTCGTTTTCAGCACCCTTGGCCTTTACTCTGGGACAAAGCAAGCTGTGCACAGTTATCAACCTCATGAGAAAACCTGCAGGTGGAGGATAAGTGGACTGAAAACAGATTCACTGCCTCAGACCGAATCACTTGCTGTGTACCAGTGTTCCTTCACCACTGTTCTGTCATCAGTCTGTTCTTCCTGTTTCTTACCTTCCAGCTATGCAGCCTTTGCTACACACTCACTGTTTTGCACAAACTGCAATAAAAACACTGCTGATGTTTGTGTGGCTGGTTTGGTTTCCTGGCTCCTGTTTATCACATGCAGATAGTTTTAAACAAACAAGAGTCTTGAGTTTCCAGTGACTCCT
>NW_007579446.1:166215-167289 GCF_000690725.1 Stegastes partitus
TCTTATTTCACTAAATTATAATTGAGCAATTTAAAAAAAAAAAAATGTATTATTACTTTTTTCTAGTTATTTGACTGACTTTTCTTTGATGGAAGGGGATGAATACATCTGGTGGCCAGCAGGTGGCAGCAGCGAGCTTTACGCTGAAAGTCGAAGCAGCGCAGAAGAAAGCCCCGCCGCTGCCCCTCCTCTGGCAGTGCATGATGGTCGGTGTACCGGTGCTACCTGCTGGTTTGTGTCCTGTTGTCTTCCTCCTGGTCCCTCCAGCGTTCCTGTGATGGTGAAGAGGAGAAACACCGGCCGCCGTGCTTCACACGACAGGTACGGCGGCGGCTTGAAGTCCGGAGGTCGCTTAGCCTTCCGGAGTTTGTGTCCTGTTTGAGCTGTTGTGGAGCTAGCCTGCTAGCGTTAGCCAGTCTACGTGTAACCGTCGCTGACAACACTAGCTGTAGCATTAGCTGTCGGCTCGGGCCCTTGATAGTCTGACATACAAAGTGCAACAAATTGTCTTGTGACGCTAATTAACGTCACCGTCAGCTCGACGGCTGTAAAGCCAGAAACCACCGGAGCTGAGCTAAAGCTAGCGGGCTAGCCTCTGTCACAGCTGACTGTCCTGGTGGGAGGCTGAGCCATTATCTGACAGCTCAAGTAAGCAAGTAACATTTTAGAAAGTCAGCGTTTAACCTGTAACGTGTGAATATTGCTGCCAGCTTACTTCAGGACGTTGGGGGTTATATAGCATGTTTTAACTCTTAGGTTTGGCTTTTGTAGTGTCTGCTTTAGTTTGTTAATGGACTCAGTTTGAGGTGTTCACATCCATGTTTATGTCATATCACAGCTGAGACTTTTTCTTTAGCTGCTGATTTGCAGACAGCGTTCATGTCAGACGTTAAGGGTTAAATCAGGGGGGAAAAAACTGCTGTTATTCAAAGTGATAAGTCGACAGTATAGTGGATGTAGAGCTGTGTTGTTATTTCACACCAGTTAATGATTAAATAACTCTGCAAGTGGACAATTACGCTGAAATCACATTGGCAAGTCATAAACATGGACCGGAGTCCACCTTTAAGATGG
>NW_007579446.1:168229-186725 GCF_000690725.1 Stegastes partitus
ATTAGATTAGATTCTTAGATATAGTCTGAGTTGCCTGTGTCTGCATGCAAACAATGGGGAAAGTGGTTTTAAACTCATAATGGTTATGCACTGGCCTTCTAGATGCAGCTCTTTCTGTCTTTGTGATGGATTATGTCAAGACTTGAAGTTATTGCAGATATAAAATAATGATGATCTGTGGACACCTGACTGCAGTTTGTATCTCCTAAACCTTCAAAGCAGCACGACTCTCCAAAATTATAACTCGGCCACTTATTTCTATTTTTACCTCACAGAGGTCTCAGTAGGTAGAAGAGAGAGGCAGCCAGGCTGGATTGTGACAAGTCTCAAGTTTTATACTTTAAGATGCTTATTACTAAGATGCCTCATATATATATTGTATATATGGAATCAGAAGGAGTTAAAAGCAGTGGCATAGTAACGGTGAGGTTGTTTCCACTAATCCTCTCATCAGTGTGATGGGATTACCAGCAGAGGGTCTTACACCTCCACAGCCTGAGCAGTCAGATTAGAGCCGACTGTCAGCACAACACATCACCGCTTCACGTCCTGCCAGGCTGTATGAAACTCAGGCGGCAAGCAAGTTATTTCTTTGTAAGCAGGATTTTTAAGGAGAGGTGGTGTTAATGTCATACTACACAGCTCAGTAGAGTATTTCCAGTGTGACAGGAGCTGCTTGTAGTGGTTGTCGCCCAGCTATGCAGAACTCTGCAGCATCTCTCAGCTCATTCATTGTATGGTTCAGTCTCAGTGATTCAAGAAGCAGCTGAACAAGCTCTACCTGCCCAGCACCATACATCACACTGGTGCAGTTAAAGACAAGCTGGTGAAGAAAGTAGAAGATTTAGCAGCTGTTTTGTAATTTGGCGCTCTCACTCCTCCATAGACAGTGGCACCTGGCATTTTAGAAGCATCACACAGGATGTTATGTACTGAGATAACATAAGATAAGATAAGATGTAACACAGACTGTGAACTGTGGTTGAACCTGAATTCCGCTGGTGCTGCACTTTAAACCTGCACTTTGAGTTCAGGTTTGCAGCCGCCTGCAGACACACGAACAGGTTTCACTTGGTGTCCATAAACCTTTTGTGTTCCTGTCAAAGCTGTCAGCAGAAATGAGTTGGAGCAGGCAGTGAATCTGTCGGCATCAAGCAGATTATTCTCTAATGGTTTAGGCTGAAATCAGTGGATTGAAGTTTTACATGTGGTTATTTTCTGTGTTTTTCCTTTGTTCTCCAAAAATCTGTTCCATTGGCAAAGACGTACTTTAATTACCATGAAACACACCGTCGTCTAGTTTCTGCTCCATCTCACCTGTACCATCCTGCTGTCAAGTATACTGGAGGATGGATTCATCCGCCCCGTAAACTAGTCCTGAACACATGCACTTTTTTCTCCTGTCTGCTAAAAGCTACTGTCAGATGTCAACGAGTTTTCCCTGTGATAGACTGGTTACCTGTCCAGGTGAACCTGCCTTCACCCTGAGTCAGCTGGGATAGACTCCAGCCCCCCACCACCCTGGTGAGGATTAAGGTGTAGAGATGATGGATGGATGTTTGCGAGGCATTTTTTTCCTGCTGAACTTTAGCTGTACTGTTTTGGTTCCTCTTCCTCAATCTAACACCAGCTCTGCTTGTGTGTCTCCAGCTAGCCTCCTGGGAGGCGAGTCCCAATGCCATGGCCTCCAGCCACAGCTCCTCCCCAGTGCCTCGCCCTGGCAGTGGAGGCCGAGACGGGATCTACCGCAAGGACCGGGATCCCTCCCCCCTTCGATGCCGGACCATCCGCTCCCTGCCTGATGTCTGCCCCAAGGAGCCCACCGGTGGGAAAAAGTGCAGCCTGCATCACTTTTGACACTAATTTAAATTTGTATAGATTTTTTTAAAATCCTAACATTTTAGAAGCTTGAGAAAAGTGCAGCATTGCAACAGAAATGAGCTCACTACTGGAAATGTGGTGTGATATTGAAAAATACCAACATTACTCTGAAGTTTTAACACACATTTAACACTAAAACATACATCTCTGCAGTTATTATCCACCCTGCATTATTAGTTTCTTTGCTCTTGATGCTGCACGTCGAGAGGTCTGAGAACCTGAAAACAAAAACAAGCCCATGAATGTATCTTACAAGTTCAACTTTTCTCTGAAATTGTGAACAAAAGTGACGCCGTTTCCCCGGTGATCCTGCAGGTGAGGGGCGGGGCCTGTGCAACGGACCGTCCGTCGTGGCGGAGCACGACCGGTGGACGGTGTACAGCTCGAAGGTCAACCTCCCGGCGGCGCTGAACGACCCGCGGCTCGCCAAACGAGAGTCGGACTTTTTTACCAAAACATGGGGGCTGGACTTCGCGGAGACGGAGGTGATGCCCTCCTTCTACCTCCCCAGCATCACCAGGGAAGACTTCGGGCCCTACCTACAGGAGATGGCTCAGGTAGCACCGGGGGGTATAAATTATTCAGAGCGTTTCTGATTGGTGGAGGACTGATTCAGAGCTCAGCAGACTGTGTGTACTGATGTCTGCTTCTGAAGTTTACACTAAGATTTCCTGAAGTTCCTGATGTGGGTGTGTCAGGAATCCTGTTGGTGCACTTTCAGCTCCTGCTGTTTCCCTGTTCATCTGCTCAGTACAGCAACATTTACAACCTGCTTTTATTGGAGATGTTTTAGCATTTTGATCTTTAGATTCAACAAACATGTAGCTGTAGGGCTGGATTGGATTGAATGAACATGTTTTGGGTTTTCCTCACGGGTAGATTTACACGACACGCTCATTATTACAAGCTTTTATTTTATTTTTATTATCTTATTACATGACGGTTGAGTGGTTTAAAACCAAACGCACTTCATGCAGAGTGTCATGTTCCTGGTTCAGGGTTTGGAGCTGCTCTAAATGGTCCTTCCTCGGTCTCTGTCCCCATATGTGATGTCTTTCTAATAAAACCAAAATGACCATTGCAATCCTTAGAAAACATAGAAAACGTGCATTATACTAGAAAAGCTCTGAGGAAAACTCAAACAAGTGAGAACAGTCTGACGTGAAAATAGTTTTGCGTTGCTTCAGGAAATCAAAAATCAAAGCTTTTAAAATGTGCAGGCATTTGCTTTCAGAGAGGAGTGTAGATTCTCCAGCACTGGGCGGACTCTCTCTGTGTCTTTTAGTTGGGCCACATTTATTAAAAAGTGGTAGCGAGGGTGGTGGCGTGCCGGCTGCATTTGTGTGCAGGTGTGAAGATAAACATGGCAACACAATATGTTGGAGAGGCAGGTGAAGGCAGCTCCAGAGCCTGATGGACAGGCTGACTGTCCTCTGTGGAGAATTATTCAACATATTGACATGAACTAGAACTGGTTTGGTTGGAACGTTTGCCAGGCCCTGCCTAAAGAATAGGTTCAGGTTTTGTCATGTGTGTCCTGTTTAAATCCTCCCTCTAGCATATGCATCAGTCACTACACCTCTGTGTCCTGGCAGCAAATAAACGCTTTCCTGACATTTATGATTGAAGATGTAGGAAGCTGACCTGTACCCTCGGATGTACAGCTTTCTGTGGAGTACTTCTACAATTCTTCTCTCTTGTGGAGTTCTAACGAGTGTTTTTATGTTTATGGACGTTCGTAGATATGAACATGTGTGTATCACAGGTCTGGGTAGAGAGAAGTGCTTTACAATCAATTGATTTAGACGTGAAACATGATTAGATGCAGAGGTTGGATTCACGCAACACGTCTGACTCACGCTTTAATCCTCCCTCTGTTTCAGATGGTGACTCCTGTGGTAACGCTCCCTCACGTTTCAAATGTGTCGCACAGGAAATACTGAACCAAAGCTTGATTTTTAAAACCATAAATTACAATCTGTCAGAAATTTGCAATAGTTTCCGTAAATGATTCAGTCTCTTCCAGATCTGGCTGCAGTGTGACTTGGCACAAAGAAAGTAGTGATCACCTGAGTTTTTTTCAACTTTTTATAGTAATTATCAGTAATAAACTGGTATTTGGAATCAATTTAGATGTACAGGTAACACACTAGTATGAGCTTTGCTAAAACGCTTTGGCCTATTTATGTTTTACACGTTTGTTTAAAAGAGAACTTTTGATGGACCGTCACTTCTGCATAATTAATCTGATGGTACAGTTGGCAGCACACTGCCTCGGAGTAGCACATTCAGATTTGATTGATCTGAAACTGCTTTATTATTGGTGATATACCAGTGAAAGGCCAGTGATCAAACTGCTCTCTGCTAATATCCGTCACTTCTGCTTGTGTCTCGTTTAGTTCAGCTTTTTAAATATTTCTGATTTTCTTGTAGATGTTATGAAGCTGTAGTGATGCACCACAGATACATGTATGAATGACAAACAGTAAAGGAAGAGCCACAGACTGTTTTTTTTTTTTTCTGCTCAACTGAACATATTGATTTCTGAATTATTGATCTATTGTTTCCGGTCGCGTTACTTGATGCACCATCAATAACTCTGGAAGTGAAATGAGGATCGTAGTTGGACATTTAGGACACGTTTTGTTGTATTTCTCTGTGACTGTACTCAAGAATACGGCAGCATCTACAAGAGAGGGAGTCAATGACATAGTTTTGTTCTTACAGCTGCTTATTTTGTGGTTTATTTGTTATTGTTGATAGTTTTTACCACCTCAGAAAACATCTTGAGCTTAATGATTTTCATCTCCAGTTGAGGATTGTTCCAAATATGCAGCCCCTGTGTCTTCTAGTTTATGAGCTGTTTATGTTTCGTTTTTTTTAATGACTCGTTTTCAGTTTCACGTAGCTGTAAAATGCATTTTGAACTTTGCCTTATAAAACACCTGCAGACTCTTTCATTTTCTTTAGACCTGGAGCAGCGTTTTTCTGTTCCTCTCAGACTTGCCTCATGTTCAGACGTGTCACCATCTACTTGTCACTGCCGTGTAGTTCTTGTTTCCTCCTGAAGTCCTGTAATAACTGAAACAGTGACTAAGACAAAACAGCAGCTGTCAGTCGTTCCTCTGATGCTTCCTGTTTCCACAACTGTATTGTTCTCATTTGACTGACAGCAGTGATCTTTGGATGCATTTAGATTTCTTTGTGCCACCTTGTGGTTAAACATCCTTTTTATTTATTTTTTGAACCCATTCGCAGTAAAGATGAGAGGAAGGCAGCTTTGTTTTCTGCTGTGTCGTGATGGTTGCAGCCTCGTAGGGACACTGCTGAAGAAGTTTAAAATAAACCCACTGATCTTTTTGTCTTTTCATGATTTTATTTTTAGAGGGAACGAATCCACGAACGCTGCAAGACGATCTGTCCCAACAAAGACGACGTGGACGCCGTCTCAAGTATCACCACCAACCACGGTATGAATTATTAACCAGCTACTGCTGCAGGACTCGGCCTGCATCCTCTTTAGTCCATAAAACAACCATGAAAACACCCATTGCTTCCAGATATACATATAAATCGAGTGCCTGAGTGCAACTATTAAACGACTAAACCTTTTCATTGGTTGCACCGATATGACCGTTGACATTTAGTCTTATATTTAGCAGGACTGTGTGTGTGCCTTTGTAGACGTTATCACTTCATTTGACTTCTGACATTGTCTGAGTTGCTGCACGACAGTAACCAAGTGCAGACTAGAGGCTTGTCTGCGTCCAGCCACCTCGTTAATTTCTACCAGTGTAATGCGGCATTAGTCATCAGTAAGTTATAGCGTCCACAGATGCTTGTGAGGCGTTCGGTATCATCAATAAATTGTATCTACAGACACATGGAAGGTGATCAGGGAACATCAATAAACTGTTGCGTCCACGGAGACATCGGTGAATCGTAGCATCAGAAAACCTCCTGGGTTACACCCTCTGCCTTTAACCTACACGAGTCTCTGGTCACGATGCCACCGCGACACTAAATTCTCCATCTGTGGGAAACTCAGAGATGTGATAAAACAGCCGACATTAGGCATTGTTTAAACTGCAAAGCGTTGCTGGAACAGAGCTTTAACCACTTTGGAATGGAAATGTTTGAGAAGAGGGCTGCAAGGTGTCTCGGTGGGTAGCATCGTCGCCTCGCAGCTAGAAGGTCGCTGGTTGGCATCCCGGTAAGGACACCCGGGATCTTTCTGCGTGGAGTCTCCATGTTCTCCCCGTGCAGCGTGGGTTCTCTCCGGGTTCTCCGGCTTCCTCCCACAGTCCAGAAACATGCTGAGGTTAATTGGTGATTGTAAATTGTTCGTAGGTGATGTGCAGCAGTGCAGAGCAGATGGTTCGTATTTATCCCATCTCATGTGTATTTTTATTTTTAAATCCAGAAATGAGGATAAGTGAAGATATCAGGAAACCATTTATTATTCTGCTTTTGTTCTGAGGTTTTGAGCTTGATTCAGATGTTTGGCATGTTCATACGTTTAGAAAGGATGTTAACAACTTTCCTTTACGTTTCCTAAAACATTAGTGTTCATTGTAACAGACCCCTGATCATTTGTGCAAATGGAGATATTTTGACTCTAAGCTGTAAAAACCAGCATCATGTAAGTTCCTCGTTCTCTTTTTTTTTTTTTCACACTCAAAGCGTCTCATAGATGTCAGACAGCTGTAGCTGCACCAAGTGTAAAAGACATAGAAATGCAACTCTTCGAACAATGACTGATCCAAAGCTTTTCTTGCTTTTTCAGACAAATCCAGAGCTGAGCTGGAACAAGTCCCCAAGGTACCAACACATCTACTCTTCCCGTGGACATGAACTTGTTGTAGTAATATAATAATATATATAACTTAATCAGGTCTATGAAACTAGGGTTACAAACACTGTCTCCACACTGACCTGTGTCTGTGTCTTTCAGATTTTTATGAAGCCTGACTTTGCCCTGGAGGACCCGGCCACCTTCAACACGGTCCTGCCCTGGTCACACTTCAACAGCGCCGGTGGGAAGAGCAGCAGAGACGTGGCTTCGTCCAAACTGCTGCAGGAAAAGGTGAACGCTCAGCAAAGTGCACAGATCACTCAGAGTAGGCTTTTATCTGAATGGGAAACATTTTGAGTACAGAGAGGACCAGTGGGGAAACAAAAGACTGATCCCACAGTCATACTCCACATAAATGTTTCCCAAGGTCACATGGCCACGTTGGCCAAACAAAGAATCTAAAGACCCTCAGTTTACTATCAAATGAGACAAAGAAATGTAGGAAAATGTAACAGCTGAAAAGTTGAAACGACTATGAATTTCTGGGTTAGCATCAGTAATAATTGCAAAGGAGTGAGTGATTATCATTCTGGCTGCTCATCTGTTCATCAGTTGATCATTTTACCTTTTAGCAATTCTAAACGGAAGATCCTTGGGGAACAAGTTTCTGCAAGGTCTTACTGTTTTGTAGCCCTGTTGTGTTAGCAAAGGAAAGCAGATAATAATCAGATTCTGTGTCTGTTCCTTCCTCCAGCTGAGCCACTACCTGGATGTGGTGGAGGTGAGCATAGCTCGCCAGATCTCGCTGCGCTCCGAGGCCTTTTTCCACGCCATGTCCTCGCAGCACGAGTTGCAGGACCGACTGCAGGAGACGCAGCGGGCTGTGGCCGTCCTGCGGGGCCGGACGGCAGCCATGGACCGGGTCATGTGCCAGGGGCCCCTCCAGGCCCTCCGCACCGCCATGACTCGCAACAACTGCGTGAAGCTGCACAACAAGCTGAAGCTGATGGCGGCGGTGCATCAGACGCAGCCCACTGTGCAGCTGCTGCTCTCCACCTCCGAGTTTGTCGGAGCGCTGGAGCTCATCGCCACCACCAAGGAGGTGCTGCAGCAGGAGCTGCAGGGAATACACAGCTTCAGGTGAGGAGGGGCTCTGTGGCTCTGTCAGGGTGTCTGACTGTCCCTGGGTTCGTTCGTTTATGCTACCTGACTTTGTTCTCTGCAAACAGACAGACGTACATCGTGTGCATGCTGGACGTGATTCAGTAGAAATGTACAGTTTGAGCTAAAGTCTCTTCAGTCAAGGGGAACATGTCGCTGTTTGACTCGACAGAATTGACTCGTGTAGCCGGACGGACACACCCTATGTCCAGATTCACATCCTTTTGAGGGTGGAGTTGCTCTCCAAGTATTTGTTGCAGAGTCACGTCAGATTGTCGTTTCCAACAATGCTAGCTGGAAAAAAAGCCTCCGACCTAAACTGTGTTAAAGGCGACATGAAATGTTTGTGTTGGCTGCCAGTTAGAAAATAAGAGCTTCATGTGGAAAGTAACAGGATATGGAGAAGTTTTGATCTGATGTAACACAAACTTACTGCTAAAAATACAGTTTTTCACGAAGTACAGACAGAAATAAAAAAACTAAAATACAGGAAAATAAAAGGTTGCTGTGATGAGTCAGGATTTGTCTTCTGTAGTTATTTTGATCTCATTGTTTTTACCTCTTCGTCTGTTCAGGATCGACATATTCTTGTCTGAATTTGCTGTGTTTGTTTGATCAGTTCCAGATTTAGTCACAAGAACAGATCAAACCACAGCTCGGGTTATGTCACACAGCTTCACGAGGTCTTTAAGCCTCCGCACAGGAAGTGCAACTGAAACTGTAGCTGTGTCATAGCGAGCACCACCAAAACACCAGCTGCTGTTAGAAGTGGAACCCCACCGAGGTCACGCCTGTCTGTCTGTCTCTGTCTGTGTCCCTCAGACATCTGGGCTCCCAGCTGTGCGAGCTGGAGAAGCTGATCGATAAGATGATGGTGGAGGACTTCAGCATGTATTCCCGCAGCGACCTGAACCGAAGTCTGAAGGACGAACCGCAGGTCCTGGAGAAGGTCTGAACAAACTCCTCAGAAAAAACACAAACCTCCAAAACCAGTATTTACATCGATTCAAAACTCAAGTAAAAGAAATGAAGTGAGCTGAGTCAGCTTATGTAACACAACGGGTGTTGAATATCCGTTTTACTTTAATGCTCCTGTAGCTTTCATCTTAAACTGTCTGCTACACACCAAAACTCTTCCGTTATTTAAAAAACTGAATTCTGTTTCTTCTTTACTCCAACAGTATTTGTACAGCAGCGTTTTCTTTCTTTCTTTCTTTCTTTCTTTCTTTCTTTTATATGCAGATATACATATAAAACTTAGAAAAGGTTGCTTTCGTAGAAAAGGTTTTTTTTTTGGATTAATTAATAAATGTCAACTCAACTTTATTTACAAAGCACTTTTAACACAACAAAAGTCGATACAAAGTGCTGAACACAAAATATAAAACGATTTAAAACATCTACAATGCAAAATACAGTAAAATTGTAATAAAACCATTAAAGAGAAGTAAAAACAATTAAACAATTAAACAGGAGTCTCGTGCCGGGTCGAAGGCCAGGCCGTAAAAATGAGTTGGGTTTTAAAAGTGGAAAGTCAGTGAAGGTAAAGGAGCGTTTGGGATTTCTGAATTGGCCACTTTGACCTCACGAAAATCAAATTAGACGGTTTCAGGAGAACTTTGAGGAAAGAATTTCAGTTAAATGGTTGGTTTCTGATTTGCAGCCTGTTTTTTTCCATATACATTTACTTCCATTTATTCAGAAAACTGTCATTAAATGAGAATATTGGATTTAATAATGTGTGTATGTAACGGATGGTTTGCCCGTCGCAGGTCCACAAACCAAATGCAGACTCACGAAAGGTGACTCACTCACAGACACACAAACTGCTGACGTGCATTGAAATTGCATCAAATCCATGAAATCACGTGCGCTGCTGAAATCGGGCTCAGGGTTTGTTTTAAATACGACGGCTGTGATTGGCGCTGAATCATCTGTGTAGTTGGGAAGATTTATTGTTAATTGAATTGATGTGTGCATGTGTTTTTATTGAGGTTGTTGCATAATTATGGATTACACACGACATCATTTCAGAACCTCGTCCATAAACTGAACTAGATTTGACATCTTTTAAGTAGTCAGGGCAAAACTAGACGTGATCAAAAACTAAATCGTAAACAGTGATTCTAAAATCATCATGTCTAAATACGGATGTGTAACTCACTGTTTTTTATGTATGCATGTGATGTTCAGGCCTTACTGATGATTTGAAACACTCCTGGTTGATTTCTTGTGCTGATGTTCCTCTCTAATCTCAGCATGTGGACCAAATCTCAGTTTAATTTTTATGCTGAACTGAATCTGCTTCCTGTGGAGTTTCACAAATCTGATCTCAGCTCAGTGTTCGAGGTGCATTGTCGTTTTCGTGTGTGCGTTTCAGGAGCGTCTGGAGTCGCTGGTGTTCGGTCTGCTGAGACAAAGGAAGCTGGACTTTCTGGATATCTACAGCGACGAGATGATTCTGGCCGCCAAGACCCTCGTTACGCAGGTGTGACTCCTGACCTGACTGATGGAAACCTCATACCATAAACTACAAATCAGAAATGGTTCCTATGTAATGAAAACCCGTTTGTGTTGCAGTGTGTGGCGGAAAGCGTCGTGAACATTGAAGACATTGACCATGAAGTCGTCGTTAAGTAAGTAGAAGTTAAACAGCTCTGGTTCTTAGTTCATTCATAGTACTGTTTCCGGCTATCCGTTAATTTCTGTAGTTGTCTGTGTTGTGACTACTTTAGATTTTATGATAAATGTGACCTTGTTTAGATTCTTCTCAGTATTAAACTGTCTGGATCATGAAAACAGAGGTAGAGGAAGGATTACAGTCCAAAATAGAAAGCGAGGGACACATCATGAGCGTTGACTGTGTTTGTAATTACTTTTACCACCAGTAGGGGGAGTCAAAAATAGCACACTGCAAACTTAACATGTTAAGAGATTGTGTTTGATGGCCAGATGAATCGTCATGAAGCCTTGAAGCTTTCTATGCACTTGGTTCACAAATAGGTTAATTTCTGGAGGCTTCATGTGCACGCAAACGCCCCCTGCTGGTCAGAAAATGTAATGTCATTTCAACTATCAGAATCCTTTTTATTTTTTATTGTCATTTGTTCCACTACACTTGGATGAACTTGGTCAGTTTCGTTTTCTGGAAATAACTTCTCTGGCTTTGGAGCAAACCCTTTCCCATGTGAATGTTACAGCAGTAACACATTTCATTATGTACAGGTATGTTATTGGGAGAGCTCAGCTCAGAGTGCTGCCATACAGGGAAGCCCTTCATGAAACCTACTTCCTCTACATCACAGGCAAACTGGCAAAAGTCCAGCATAAACACTGACAAATTTTGCGGCGATTCACTGCTTCATGTTCATAAATCTCGCCAACACTCGAACCCCTTCCTAAACCTTCATCAGTGACGTCACTCGCCTCCTAACGAAGCCTCGTTAAGCGCTTCATAAAGGACTTCCTGGATTTCTCACACACGCTCCGAAGCCTCGGCGCCGTACGTCCCATCACTACGATTTAGTGTCTGATGACTGAAGGCAGCAGCTGGAGTGCAGAGAGAGACATATTCAGTAACCAATCACTTCAACGCTGTAATTAAAAGCCATTAGTTGTTGTTTTGTTACGAGGCTTCTAACAGAAAACAGCCGCTGATCTCAGAAGTTGCTGGATCGTGCCGTGTACCACTTAGTCTGGAAAGATTAAAGGTGTTTTGATGTGAAGAAGATGATCCCACTAGATGGCTGCAGTGACGGTGCACTTTATCGAAAGCTGTGCTATTAATTCTCACACATATAACATGAATCCATTAACAAGGACGTACAGCTTCACGAGCAAACACAGATTTAAAGTGTGTTTAATTGTTTGTGCAGGCAAGCTGACCAGATGCGCCTGATGACCTTCCCTCAGTGGTTCGAGCTGCTGAAAAGCGTCTTTGAGAGTTTCCTTTTTTTCCTGCAGAGAATCAAGGTTAGTCAAAAGTCTGAGCTACAGTTTCAGCAAACGGCTCGACGTTTCAGAAGAAATCATCGATCAATGCAGAAAAAACACAAAACATTATACCAGTAAAAAAAAAAACTTGAAATCTCACTTACAAGCCCACACATAGGCAACATTCTGTAATATATAAATATATATCCGATTACAGAATTTCTTCCCCTTCTCGTTGTTTGCTAGGCCACTCTGAACGTGGTCAGAAATGTGGTTCTGGAGGTTCTGAACTCCAACCAGAGGAACCGGCTCCTGGAGGAGGCCAGTTCAGGGGCGTCGGGCCGAGAGGCTTCACAGAGCCCGTCGGTGCTGCAGGGGGAGGCCGAGCTCGCCTACCTCACCCACGAGGGTCTGTTCATCAGCGACGCCCTGAACGAGGCCCAGCAGCAGCAGCAGGCAGTGCTGGCCGCCCAGGACCAGAGCTCTACGGTGGGCTCCAGGATCCAGCAGGGACGGGTGGAGACCGCAGGCGGCGACTTGACCTCTGGAGCCTCAGAGATGTCCGCCAGCAGAGAGCAGAACATCATGTATGTCCCGCGTTTCCTTAGTTTTCCCTCCTGAAAACCAGATTTCTTCTCATGACATCGTAACATCTGTTCTTGGTTGAGCAGATGATTAGATGCCAAACCCTGAGTTAACTCTCTGAAGCCCAAGCAGCAGTTTCTGGGTGTTTTTAGTTCACATTTTTACTCACTGTAGTCACCAGGAATTCTAGATATGAACTATGAGAACAGGAGAAGCTCGTTCAGGTCTGTTGACAGCAGATGTTTGTTTCCAGGTCTGGTGAGAACATGATGCCCACCGAGCTGGAGCTGAACCGTGTGGTCAACAACGTCCAGGAGCTGCTGTACACCGCCTCCGATGTCAGCCACGACCGCTGCGTCAAAGTGCTCACAGCCAGAGCCAAAGTACGACAGACAGCACTGAACTCGTCCCCCATCTATCTGTTAGCTGTACCTGCTTGATGCCACAGTGAATCCTTTTTAAAAACCCCTGTTTTTTGTGTTGGTTGTTTCCACCTCTGACAGGACGGCTCTCTGGAGCGTCTGAGCTCGGCGGAGTTCGTGTGCCTCTCGCAGGCGGTGGAGGGTTTCGTCAGGGACACGGAGGAACTGTGCGGCAGGCGAAGCGTCTCCCTGAGGGGGGCGCTGCAGAGCCAGGCCAACCGCTTCGTCCACCGCTTCCACGAGGAGCGCAAGACCAAACTCAGGTAACCTGCAGCGTAGCGCCGTGTACACGACTGTTTTCATTTTGGCTCTGATGTGCAGCAGTAGGTGGGTTAAAGGACATAACATCTAGAAATAAAGAAGCCTGCTGCAGTGCGGTTAGACTTTTGTTTATCTCAGCTTTTGTTTTTGTGAACTACTACTTAAGTGTTGTGTGTGACATCATAACGTCGGATTTGATTGCATAACTTGTTCCGATTCTCTGCTTCGACCTGCCACAGGCGGTAAACCGTAGAAGGGAGTTGCAGCAGCGGTGTCGGTTGGGTTTGCTGATGCTGATGTTTGTGTTTGTCCCTGCAGCCTCCTCCTGGATAACGAGCGCTGGAAGCAGGCGGAGGTTCCTGCAGAGTTTCAGGACCTGGTGAACTCCATCGCTGATGGAAAGATAACACTACCGGAGCGTAAAACCCCAGGTACCGGTCCAGCAGTCAGATATCACCTCTGCTCTTTGTTCCAGAGGTGTTCGTATTTATTTAGTTGTTTATGATTCATATCTTCTTTACTTCTACTGTACACTTAAAACATAAATATTACAAACATACACACAGTCTAGATCAGAAGTCCTCAAGCTTTTTGAGACAGGAGGTTTATACAGACTTCAGGTCTAATTTATTTGGTTTCCTTCTGCAGGTCCTGATGACAGGAAACCCGCCGAGTTTCTGCTCGTTAACGGGCAGAAGTATGCGGTTGTTGGGTAGGAATCATGCTTCAACTAATCCAACACTCACCAGTAAAGGTCTGATACTGTTCCTGTTTTCAGCAAATTAATCCGAGTCTCACGTGTCCCCTCTTTCAGAACGGTTCTGCTGCTGATCCGGATCTTTCTGGAATACTGTCAGTGTGTCAACGACATCCCGTCCATCGCCACCGACATGCTGACACGTCTGTCGGACCTCCTCAAGGTCAGAAACACCAAACGGCACCCAAACCACCGTGTGTCTTTGTTGATCATTGATTTTAATATTGGTAAAAATTAAACAGTAGATGAGTTCTACTAATCAGTACTCACAACTAGACACTGAAGAACCCCTTCCTGTTTCCTGTAAAGTGTTCGAGTTCCCCTGTCAGGTCCGATTCCATCATTTCTTGTGTTTCTGCAGCACTTCAACTCTCGGAGCTGCCAGTTGGTTCTGGGAGCCGGAGCTCTGCAGATCGTTGGCCTCAAGACCATCACCACCAAAAACCTCGGTAGGTACCAGCAGCTGCACACACGGCTCACAAGTCATTAAGGACGTGTGAGTTCATCAACGCGTAGGAGACCTTTGAATGCGTCTGAAGGTGCTGATTTAGTCACTTCACCTTAAACACTAGTGACGACTGCCTGCATAGGAAGCCGCCGTGCTGCACGACTCACACTCCTCGTGTTTGTTTGCAGCGTTAGCTTCCCGCTGTCTGCAGCTGGTGGTTCACTACATTCCCATCATCAGAGCTCACTTTGAGACCAAGCTGCAGCCCAAACAGTTCAGCGTCCTCAGACACTTTGATCACATCACCAAGGTAACACACACAACACACACACATGTGCTTTAGAACGACTCGTGTTGTGTGAAAGCCAGCATGTCCTCATCCAAAAACACGACCAAGTCAAGAATCCTAACCTCAAAAATCAATCCTAAACACTCCTAGTGTGTACGTTCTGTGGCTGAGTGTGTTCCTTGTTCTGCAGGACTACAACGATCACATAGCAGAGATCTCTGCCAAGCTGGTGGCCATCATGGACAGCCTGTTTGAGAAGGTTTTATCACGGGTAAGATCAGCGTCATACAGCTGTATGTAGTGACAACAGTAACCTTTATCTGTAGAGCTCTTCCTCAAAGTACTTCTTGCTTCAAAGTGCATGAAAATAAAATCACAAGCATGAGTTATTATAGTAGAGAGATGAAACCAATCTGCTGAAAGTATGATACAAGTTAAAGGGGCAGGAGACGAGTACAGTCATAAACTAAGAACTCAGGACGTGTCATTCATGGTACCCAGTGCTGTACAGGCTTGAGGTTGTTGCAGCTCTGTTCAGTTCTATGATGATGATATTTAAACGTACACTGATGAGCCAAAACATTGTGACCATCTGGAAGAATGTTCCACAACAGCATCCCTACCTGCTGAGACACCTGCAGAACATCAGCAGCAGGTTGCTCAAGGTCCTATCAAAGGGTTTTTCAGAAGAACGTTGCCCAGACACATGGTGTACATGTACGTGTGATGAAGTAGCCTCTTCTTCCAGAGCTCCAAGGTCCAGTTGGCTAGCTCACATTCATAATAAGTGGTCAGCACAGGGACTGAGCATTTCCAGCTGTCGGGGTTTCATCCTTAACAAGGAAGGATCCTGTCAGCCGGCCGGGTGTGCAGCTTCCTGTCTCACGCTTCAGAATGACTCCAGCGTCACACCTCAATGTGCATCTCTGACACGAGATGATCAACACTGAGTTCTGAATGGTCGTAATGTTTGGGCTCATGTGTGCTTGTTTTATTGTTTCCCACTGGATCCGGTCGTGTTCTTCATGTGTGCTGTTTCTGCTGTGTCCTCAGTATGAAGTTAAAGCTCCGATGCCGTCGGCCTGCTTCAGAAACGTCTGCAAGCAGATGGCAAAGATGCACGAAGCCATTTATGAGCTTTTACCTGAAGAACAGACGCTGGTGAGCTCCTGCACAGAACACTGTGTTTATCCTACATGCTGAGAATCTGAACAGAACACAGAAAACCACAGTTTGGCGTTAAGACCCACATGTGTGTTTTCCTGCACAGATGTTGTTTCTAAGGATCAACGCCAGTTTTAAAATGCACCTGAAGAGGCAGCTGGCTCGACTCGGGGTCATTAATGACGGAGGTCCACAGCACGGGTAACTGCACATTTTTATTTATTATGACTTTTTTCAGTTTCTAGTTATTTGCGTGAATTTTGCCTTTTCTTGAGTGGAAGGGATGAACACATTTGACTGCACAGTTTTAATAGAAATGAAAAAATAAGGAACATAAAACTTGAAATGGTGATGTTTCTAACACACATCATGACTTGTTTGTCATTTCCAGCCAGAAGAAACCTGTTGGTCGTACAAAAATCCACTGTTAGTCAAAGCTTAGGTTGGGTATGAATGATGTTGGATGAAACTGTTCATAGGAAGTGATGTCATAACACAAGTGTTGGGAATGTTTGACTTAGAAACACCAAACCCCATCAGAGTGAATGTACCTCTGTGCCATATCCTGCCCAGTGGGCTCATGTAAGATAGTATTAACCAAAAGGTTTATGTAAAGAAAAAAAAGGACACAAAAATTAGCGCTGTTGGCACAGAGAGCAAGAAAACCTCATTATTTGAACACATATAGGATTACAAACAGTCGGCAGCAGACGTCTGGTTTGGGTTTCAAATCCATGTTCTGTCTGCAGGCTGGTGGTGGTGGACGTGGCCTTCTACACGGAGAACGTCCAGGCGCTGAAGAGCCTCGAGAGACTGGACCTGAACATGGCGGAGATCTGGGAGCAGAAGAGGTGATGCAGGACGGAGTGTGAACGTCCAGGACTGACCAACCCGGCGATGGGGGGCCGACGTCAGGGGCCGACGGCGGCCGGCTGACGGTGGAGGAGGCCCAGAGGGACCAACAATACAAAACTGGAAGAAGAGCAGCAGCAGCAACAGCGGCAGCAGCAGCGGCATGCCGGAGCTCCAACAGCTTCACAGACTTGATCACAGAGCCTCCTGACAAGCTGCTGCCACCTCATCTCACTGTGTGCAATCAAACAGAAACACTAGTAAATTATTAGACAGTTTTAGTGGGAGCACACTGCAGGGTGTGGATCGCGTTTCATGAACGGACGGTAATTTATTTTTCTGACTCACGGAAAGTATTCTGTACTGTGGCGGACTTTTTCCTCCGGGGGCAGGTGGGGGGGCGGGACGCTGACGCCGAGGGGTTTTTATTATTAACACTGAACAGGACCTGTCATGTCGCTGGTTTCACGGACTTTTGAGAAAACTTCACAGTTCAAAGAGTCGAGGTTCAGGAGGTCGAGTCTGGAAAGAAGACGGTTTGCAGAATGTGACGTATGAATATCAGCTGTTGATTCAAGCTCTTGTCCTTCTGCTGGGGTTTGAGTTCATCTGCACGAGCGTTTAGTTCCATCCGAGGCTGAAACGGCAGAACAGGAAATCAGATTTATTTGATTAAAATTGAATATCCGACGACATGTGAATTAAAAACTGTAGGGATCGAACATCCACATGTCCCAGAAGCCCTCAGTGTTGACTGGGTCAGCGAACCGGGATTCACTGGACATGATCTCATTACTCTGCTCTCTAGAAACACGACCTGCACGACGAGCATGATCCCAACCAGAGTCTAAAGTGACACCGTTTAGAAGCCGTAAAGTCAGATTTTCTGATGAGTTTTATTTTATTAAAATCTCTTTATTCTACGCGTCTCACTCAGAAGTTTGTCAGAAACAGACTCGCTTCAGATCCTGTAAACCGTCAGTAACTCGGCTGCAGCAGTCGTGACAAGAGTTCTGAGAGTTTTCAGGTGTTTGGACTGAGAGGGAAATAAAACCGACTTGATCGATGGCGTGTCACCAACAGTAGCTGTTGGAAGACGCCTCCAGCTCGGTGGAAGATCTTCATGCAGCTCACGTGCAGAGTCGAGTTTTTTTGTGGGGAAAATATACGTGTTGGTTCCATGTTTCTAAACCACAAATTCAACTGTTTTCTTTTTTTTGATTGGCATCATAACCAAAAGAATGGTTTTAATTCTCTCTCCTGGCTGTTTCCACGGAGGTGTTTTTATTGCAGTGAATAACGTGAGCGGGGCAAAAAGTCCTGAAACTGTCTGGAGCTCATCTGCATCCCCTCCCAACTACAGCAGACATCAGGCCCTCTTTGTTCACGACTCGTTCTGCCACATGGGTTCTTCAAACATTAGATTTTCTCTACTGAGCTGTCCCGATGCAGCCACATCAGCGGTATGAACACTCCAGGCTGAAGCTAAACAGAGAAGCTCACAGGCTCTCCTCACACCACACGGCTGCTCTCCTGGCTTCTGTTTGACTTTTATATGATTTTAACCAGATCACACGTTTTTCAATCATCCCGAGTTAACCTGATAATAAGCAGCATCCTGACACAACGGTTTAACTCTAGCCTCAGCTGTTGGTGAAGAAGCGAGTCGTGATGTGACCACAGCTGTCAGAGAACTGAACGTATGAACTCTCATCACTGTCTGCTTCAGAAGTGCCTCCTTTTGATCGACTGTCAGAGCATCTGAGCCTCCACTGCAGTGTGCCTGCCATACCACTGTGTGTGACTGTGTGAGAGTGTGTGAGACAGACAGACAGACAGACGACTAACTCTGCTGTGTTTGGATGAGGAGGGCAGTATGTGTGTGAATGTCCAGAATACCTTGAATCCTTCAAACCTGCTGTGAATAAAACAGGACGACGGAGCGACT
>NW_007579447.1:0-11816 GCF_000690725.1 Stegastes partitus
GACCCTAGTGAGGATTAAGATTAAGCGGTGTATAGATGATGGATGGATGTTTGAATAACAGTTTGGACCCGACTATTAGTCAAGAGACTCAAGGGTCCAGATTTGACTCAACTGTTGCTGCGGCACAGTAGAACTTTTACCAACAAACAAGCTTTTTTTTAAATGCTATTTTTTGGCCCTTTGTTTGATAGTGCAGTCGAGAGAGAGACAGAAAAGTGGGGAGAAGAATGAGGGAAGGACCTGCAGAAAAGGGCCACGAGCAGGATTTGAACTCATGACCTCTGTGTCGGGGATTATAGCTCCTGTACACCAGACACCAGCTCAACCAGGTGAGCTATAGCAGCGCCCAACAAGGTTTTTTAAAACAAAACACAATTACATTCTTGTCCAGCTTAGCCAACATTTTCCTTTCTTGGCACTCAACATCTGCTTTTTGAGCACTTTGCAATAAAACGTGTTTCCAGGCAGCTGCCTCTGTCCAAGGTGCTGACAGACACCAGTCCTTATGAACCGTTTAAGTGAATGAAGACACAGTCATCACATTTCTGGACCATTTTATTGAGCGAAGAGCAAAAACATCCCAGTCACCGTCCTTTAATAATCTGAAATACCATCTGGATAACTTCACTAAATATACATAAGCACCATGCAACAGTTTTGAGTCTTAAAAAGTTTATTGGCGTCATTTATGGACGAATCAATCAACCCAAAGACAATAACAACGTATTACAAAAACCTGTGAACATGCAATGACATCATAGTAAAATACCAGTTACACTTTTGCAGGACTTGCTCTTAAATTTTTTTTCTTTTTCTAAAACTAACTCAAACATGCCGTTTTGCTGCATAGGATGTGTGAACACATACTCATGTTCAGGGTGAGTTCAGTCCATCTTGCACACAGTGACAGACAACACAATCCAAAATGCTGTCACATTATTTGAAGCCTTATTGCACAGAGGCAGGACGTCACATTTTGGATCCAACACACTGATAAAAGCTCTGAAGATCCTCCACAGCGTGTCGGGTGCACCAGCTTCATTATGGTCCATTTCTAAACAAAAGACAGAAACAACAGAAGAAATCAAAATCAGCAACGTTAACCCAAATGAATGAGTCTGAACATTTACAGTCTTCTTCAAGTGGTTGCATCATCTGAGCAACTCTTGTCAGATGAAGCCGAGGCGGGCGCTCAGCGTACGATCCGGCTGATCGGCCCTGCAGCCGTGCTGCTGCCAGATTCACCAAATTATATATAGAGAGAGGTTCCCGGACAATTTAATCCCACTGGGAGACATGGTAAGACCCTTTCTCTGCCAATTTTCACCCTCTCTCTTATTCAAACCTCCTCTTTCTTCCTGCAGCTCCACAATGCAGGATTGTGCTTTCTTTTTTTTTCCCATGTTCGCTCATATCTTTTCTCAGTGCGGCCGCCGCCGCCGCCCCCAAAAACCCCTCAGACAGCATGCAGTTTATGCAAATGACCAGCCTTTCATGCTCCAAGTTGAATGAGACCTCAACAAAAATCTCTGTCTTTCTCCCACACACACACACACACACACACACACACGGGGTGACTGAGTTTGAAAACACACTCAGGTGTCATTTAGGCCATTATCACTTATTATTTATCATGTCTCATTATATGTGTTATTTTATCATATATCAGTTTACTTGATTGCACAGTTTAGCTGGAGTTAGAGGTGTGTGTGTGTGTGTGTGTGTGTGTGTGTTTGTGTAGTGAAAAGTGATGTTAAATGATGGATGGCTGTGAGGATACACACAGAGTCAGGAGTTGGTTAATAGTGGGAGAAGCCTGGAGAGGGGCGTGCTCGGTGTGTGTGAGAATGATGAATGTGGAATTCTTGGTGTTCCCAGGGTCTGGGTGGTGTTTGAAAGGCCTGAGGGTGGAGGGAGAGGCTGCCGGGGCGAGAGGGGGAGGCTGTGCCCAGCTGTTGGGGGGTGATCCTGAGTTTCTCCCTCTCTCTCTCTGACAGGCCGTCCTTTTCACCAGCACATAGCCGGACCGTCCGGGCCGCTGCCATAACAACGCCACAGCCCCTCTGTCATGGCAACGCCGTGCAGTCACCACGGAGAGGGAGGGACGGAGGGAGAGTCTGGGGGAGTGAATGAAGAGTCGAGACGTTTCTACCCCCGTGAACTTGAACTTGACTGACAGTCTGTGAACGGCAGGCGGGGGGCTATGGAAATCCACTCCCGTCTGAAATTCTGTTGCATGATGTCGTCGAATAAATTAGCAAATCAGGAAATGTTTAATGGGAGATTGTGAAAGCTCATTTTTGATCCAGGAAATAGTTAAATAAGCTCAAATAAAAATCCAACAAGAAATAATATAAATTTTCCCCCCAAAAAACAAACACTACAACCTAAAATCAATCACTGTGAGGATATTAATTATCTCTCCACATCTTGCATCTGCAGCTCGGTGACTCTCCGGCTGATATTTTCATTCTTCAGCGTGGAGCAGCCTCGCTGTGACGCGCTGCTTTGCTCCGGCCTAAAGCTGATGAATGGCGACTGGTCCACATCAGGGGTCTTAGCTGCTCGGACCCACTCGGCCATGGGAAAGAGGGAGCCGTGAAAGGTCCCCTGTCGCCGTTACAAAGCCAAGAACAAGCCATAGCAGGATAATCGTGTTTATCCCCAGATTAAGACAGAAATCGCAGCTGCGGTGTCCTTGTGGAGGGAAAAAGGGGGGAAAACATACGACGTCCTGCCTTCAGGAGCGCTCGCAGTCGTCCTGTTTGAAGGAGGGTCGTTGCCCTGTTGGAAGGTCTGCACACCTCAACCACACGGAGCTGATCAGAGTCTGGTCCCTGCATTGGATTGTATTTGAATGCTGCTGCTGCTGCTTCTGACACAACAAAACTGATCAACCAAGAAACACTCACGGCACTAACTCCCTCTCATACAAATCCTCTCAGCTTTTTGTGCTACTTTTCTTTATCCTCTGTTGGGAAAAATAACAGCATGACGACAGCATTTCCTGTTACTGACACCTGTATCGGTTCACGTCAGTAAACAAAAAGACATAAATGTTTTGTTGGGTGAATATTTGTTAAATGATTTTCCACGTGTGTTGCTGATGATGGAATAAATGAGGCTACATCTGTGCAGAATGAATGCTGGGAAATCTGAGCTCCTTCCAGTGAAATCAATCAAGCAGGAAGCACATCTGACACAATAGTGTTTCATTAACATGAGCTCCTAAATGAGACCACACATTAACACACACTCCCTGTGAGAGAGTCGGCGGCAGACATAAAGAGGCAGCAAGACAAAGGCACAACTTCTCCAGGAGACACTCTTATATGGCTGCTGTGCTAATGCCGGCATCTGCCACTGTCTGGTCTGGACTGTTGTTCCCACATCAGGGTTTACTGCAAGCAGCCGCTCACAGATACAATGTTGGGAGAAGCAGTGGCAGACCTTTGTCAAGTGCTCCTTTCACAAAGCAGCCATTGTGGACAGAAGCCAGGATCAGAATTATAATGTGGACCCGGGCCACTGTTTACCAACAGGCCAACAGGTCTCCTGCAGCTGCAGGGCACAGAACCAAACCACAAAAAAAATCTTCTTTATATGTGTAGAGGTGCCGATCAGGTGTAGGCCAGTTTGACTCGGTCCAATCACGGCTTGCATATATAACCTAAGTCCAATATTGTCCTCAAAATTAATTAATGTGATATATTAGTAGAGTTTAGATATATACTTAAAATAATAATTTAAAAAAATACAATAAAATAAATCATTAGAAACCCTCTCATATCTCCTGGTCAGTTTAATTATTACAAATATTATGATATATCAATTTAAATCTACAAACCAAACATCCATAAACAGAATATTTGAAATAAATAGCAAATGATTTGATTATGAAGCCAGAGTAGGTGATTCCCACATGAGCAGGAGTTCCTACAATCAGCCAGACCCCTCCCCCAAGCTGCATGTCTAATTACAGGCTGCTCTCTAATAAAGGAACAGTTCCCCTTTTTATTTTACCAGCCCTGGTGCCGCACTATTAAAACCAGAACTTATCTTTGGCCTAACGAGAAAACACGAAGCTTTACATGAAGCACAAGACGAGAGCCAGTCGACTGCATCAAGAGTTTTTACGTCAACAATTGTAACTAATATTAAAACCAATAACCCATCATTATTATTATGATGATTATTAAGATTATTATTATTATTATTAGCAGCCACTTCATGCATTTGTTAAATATTGTGAAACAGAAAGAGAAGCCTGAAGCTGGGCCTTACTGAAGATGTTTAAGAGGAGGAGGAGGAATTTACAGTCTGCACATAAACACGTACTTGTGGCTTATTTTGAACTAATAATAAAAGATCCAGCATTTTATTTGCAGAAATAAATGAACAGCACTGTGGAGATATAAGATTTAAATTCTGACTGTTAATTAGAATGGTGGGCAGCACTGGGTGGGATTTTCACTCATGACTTCAGGATTTCTAAAATGATGTCCAATGGTAGATATTTCTGTGATTTTCTGTTTGTAATTTAATTGTTTTTAGTCATGTGCTGTTCATACAGGCATGTGGACACAGCATTTCTAAAGATATATTTAAGAATAAATTATGATAGTATATATATTGCACCTTGATTTAAAAAAGCAAAATAAAATGGCATTAAGACATATTTAAGGATAAATTTAAGGTTAAACTTAAGGTTAAATTTAAGGATATATTTAAGGATAAATTGAAGGATAAATTTAAGGATAAATTATGATATTATATACATATTGCACCTTGATTTAAAAACTAAATAAAACAGCATTAGGATTGGTCTTCATATAGATGAAACAGATATAAACCAGAATGTTTCTCCAGTGCTGGAGCCTCCACACAGCCTGTGGTGCTGCTGCGCCTTTAAACGGGCCTCGTTCTGCTGCTCTGCGCGCACTGTGGCTGGAATGATGTTAATCTGCGGCCAATTCATTGTCGGCTGGAGTTGCGTGATTGTTTCCTTCATTTTACATCGTTGTCGAACTCTCTCTCTCTCTGTGGCTTTTTTTTTTTTTTTCGGTCACGTCTGGGAGGGAACCCAACACAGAGCGCAAATATCGGGTCGGTGTTTGGCGCAGGCGGCGCTGCCCGCTGAGGGCCACGGTGGCCGCCGGCACTGCGGGAGAAACACTCCGAGGAGGAAACAGTCCGAGGAGGAGCTCTGTGAGCGCAGGTAGAATAATTCAGGACTGTTATATTTCTACATGCTGTCGTCGCTGATGGTTCTGTTGAGCTGCTGTAAAACTGAGTGTAAAGTCTCTGAGCTGCAGCATCACCACAGAACACAACACACTTATTGTTGTTGTTTTTGGTTAATGTTTGTTTAAATCTACAGATTTTGCACATAAGATGAAAAGAACAAAAAGAAATGCTGTTGAAGTGGAGGTGAGCATTTTTCTCCATGTGTATTAATTAGCTGTAGTCTTTTATTTAAAAAAAAAAAAGATGGACAAATTATTAGTGCTAATTTTCATATATAAACCCCCTTGTTCACACTTCTTTCATTATCATTATTTATGTATTTATTCTATTAAAATGTTTATGTGTTTGTTCCTCTGTTTCTAATCCCATCACTTAAAAAATAAAATAAAATTAACAACAGGGAGAAAAAATTAACATTTCAGGGGACAAATGCATGATACACAATATTTAATTAGAAAACAACATTTTACCTGAGCAGGAGATTTACAAAATAAAAGGCCTCTAATTATCCACCAGTTATTCTTCTGCTTATATTTTAAAATACTTCTTATTCAGTGGCTCATTTCTGCAAAATCCAAGCTGGCAAGTATTATTGAACTGATCTAACTCATGTGCATTTAAAGTCATAATTTGTAATAATGTTTTTAATGTCATAGTGTAATGTATTAATTTGTAGTTTTCTGAATTGTCTTACTAAATGGAGTTAAGCATAACAAAGTGTTTTTAATCCCCTCACAGTGTCCAGATAATGTGTTTGTTCCCTATGTTACTGGTTTCCTACATTTGCTTTAACTTGAATCAGGGTTTTTATTTTAAATATTACTCCGACGTCCTTCTCTGTAAACTCGACACACTTCTTTTTTTCTCGTGACATTTGTGGGATCAAACCGAGTCGGGTGTAAGAACCAGCAGCTCCAATCTAATCAAATGTCACGAGATCGTCGACCACTGAATCGATGACTCGTTGGCCGTCTGGTCAATTAGAGCAGCGGCTCCACGTCCAGCCGCTCGCTGGATGACCTTCAAAAAGGCCGCAGAAATGTGACCTCACTAATCAGCCACATCTCCAGCAGCCACGGCAGAGATCACAGCAGAGAGGAGATTAAAGGCAGGAAGGCTCGATTAAGGGCCTGATGGACGGCTAATGATGGAACAATTAACGTGGTCCTGCTTTGTGCCAACACGAGTGTTTTTAAGCAGCAACTCGAACGAGGTGTTTCCTCGTAGTGAAGGAGGCTGAGAGCTGTTCTCTATATATATCTGCTTTAATTACAGGAATCCCTTTAATTCAGAGCTGGAGTGGCAGCCCTGTACTGTGACAATGAACAAATTCACTTTTCAACACTAATAAATATTTTCATTTCTTTTTTTATACATAAAGGAAGCAGCATTCTCTCCTGCAGCTTTTTTGTGGATTACATACAGAACCCTCCATAATTATTGGTTAAGGTGTGTTAAAAGCCTTAAAATAAATTCAGTTTTTATTGCAGAAGCATCGTCTCACACTGAAAATTGTAGAAAAATGTAACCTTCAACTCAAATGAATTGTTGGCAAAAGGGGGTTGGACAAAGTATTAACAATAACTGTGCCGCACATGATTTAATGTAAAAGAATTATTTTTTTTAATGTGGGATTTTTTCCTACACTGAATAAATGCACTTGAATGAAAGGTTGAATTTTCTGCTTTTTTTCATTGTGGTTCTATATTATTTAGAAAAAAAAACTCAATTTACTAGAAGCTAAAGAACACGTCTTATTGTCTTTTAATTGTCTTCTTTCACTGGGTTTATTTTTCTTATATATTTTTATATTGTTTTATTGTCTTTCATGCTTTATGTGTTTCACCTTCACCATTTTTATTTATGTATTTTTTGCTCTTTTACTTCTTTTAATGTTGTTTAATGTTATTGTTCTTACACTTCTCTTTGAATCTATACAGCACTTTGTAACCCTGTTTTGAAAAGTGCTGAATAAATAAAGCTTATTATTATTATCTTAACCTGGGGTGCCAATAGTAATGGAGGGTGCTGTATTTCTGGCATTGACAGAATTAGGGAAATATTCTGAGGCTGTTTCATGCTTCAGTGTTTGAGTTTTGCATCACTGATGTAAAACTTGAAGCCTCCAGTCGAGTCACACTGACTCTCGCTTTGCATCGTTTTCAGCACTAAGATAAATATCAGAAGTCAAGGACTGTTTGATTCAATGACATAAGAATTTGCAAATTAAAAGTGACTTTAGAATCACTTTATAATGAACAGAAATACATTCAAATTAGACCATCCATCCATCCATTTTTTATACACCGCTTAATCCTCAAATTAGACCAATTTAAGAATTTTAGTTCCATATCTTTATATATGTGAAGAGTTCATTTGCAAAAACAGAAAACTCCATTGTTGTAGATTTTCACCAAACTTATTTTGTAGTTGCTTGCTTGAGATGATATCAATCAGACTGAAGCTGACTCAGTAGAAATGACAAAAATAGAGATAACTTAAGTGTGATTGATATTGTCTCAGGTAGACGATGGAGAAGTGGGTTTGTGAAGGTTTGTTTTTCTGTTTTTGCAAATGAACTCTTCATATAAACCCTGAACATGAGACACCTTGGTTTTTTAAATTATTATTATTATTTTCTCCAGCAGAGACGTCAGTAAAGGAACAACTTGATAGAAAATACTTTCATGCAAAGAAACATTATTAGATGATAATCAAAAGTCTGTGTTTGAAGAAAGGGGGACAGGAATGAACATAATAGTGTACAGCAGGGGCTGCTTTTACATTTTATTTAAGAGAGAAAGTGTGAAAACGTCTGATTAGTTTAAGCAACTATTCAGAGGCTGCTCATGTCCGCAGATGACAAACACATTGTTTAGGTAGTGACTGAAAAATAAAAGCTTGTTGGAAGAAATAGTTTGTTTCTGGGCTCGAGTGTATTTGAACATGGACGAAGTAAGAATTAACAAAAGACCAACAACAACCGCCTCTTACTGCTGCAGCTGATGAGATTATTTCATTATTCTAAACCTTTAAGGAAACAGTTCGATGTCCTAAAGCTTAAGATCAGGTTTTGCTTTTCTTGTCTGACCAACCTATAAAAAAATTCCAGGATCTTTAACAAACATCAGAACAGCAGCAAAGCCTTGAGAAGGTGGATGGAGGCAAATTCTGGCATTTTTGATTTGAAAAAAATATAAATATATAATAAATATATATAAATAAAAATGCAATCAACTTCCATTGAGCCTGGTTTTGCAGGAGGTTTTATTTTCCTGGTAAAGTGGAGTTATTTCCATCCACTAGCACCAAAGAGCTGCCCAAAGGGAATCCCTGCATTTGTTGGGGTTCTTTTTTTAATCATACAGTATTATTAGGCCTTCATCTTGCTGTGTGAAGCCTCCTTAAGATGAATGAAATCTTATGACAAAACAACATCTCTAATCGATTTAATGAAACTATTCGTCACAACCTACCTGCAGAGACGCAGCGTCCTCCTCAGTTTCTTTCCTCGGTCTCGGCTGCAGGAGGATTCGGAGGTCATTCCTACTTTCGGTTATCTAGCTTTATGATGGATGATTAACACTCATACAGCTAGATAACCAAAGACAGGAACAGGCTCCGCGGTTTGCCAGAGCAGCAAAGAGGAACGTCTTCCTGGAAACGTAGAAAACAAGGCCGGCGTTAATGCACGTCTCAGTACAAGTTTGCCCCAAAATCCTTCCATAACTCGATAAATTAAACCATTTTGAGTTTATCCAGTGATGTGCGGTGATAAAACTATTGCACATGTGCACGCTCATGTTGCATTTTGCTATTTTTCTGGTGCAACTTGTTCGTTTTCGGACCTCTTGCCGGCTTTTGAGCTCTGCTGCCTTTCACACTTTTGCAACAAGCTTCAATATTTGCAAAGAAAACTGCTTTAATTATGCAATCAGCTCATCATGATGCTGTTTCTTGGAGGCCCTTACAGCAAAACCTTCACTGAGGAATCTTCAACAATTAGTCTGAACAGTTTTCCACCATCGTTATTATTTCCTCCTGCTTTAGTCGAACCTGCCACACATCCATCAAATCCAAAGCATGCAAGGTCACTGTGTCACACACTGGCATCCACATTTATTTTACAGGAATCTAAACATTTACTCAAATTAACCTCCTGCTGACCCCCACGCTGCTCTCACTCAGTGCGTCTGACGTCAGAGCTTTTAATTGGGAAGTGGATGCACTGACGAGGCGTGCGTCACGTCCAATAGGAAACACTGACAAATAACAGCACAATTATCCCAGCCTTGGAATAAAAATTAGGATTTTAAAATGACTTGGTTTTGTCTAGGCTGCATGTGGCAAATTTTTAAACAAGCATCACACGTGGATGAATCTCACACTGTTGTGTTTATGGGCTCGTGCACAGAGCAGGCCTCCACATCCACACACTCACAATAAAGATCCAGTAAACCGGGATGGATTTGCTTCATTTTAATGAGAGAGATGCGTTCATGTAAACTAGAATTTGGTTTTGTGTGGGTTTAAATATTGCAAACATCAGGGTTAAATTAATGCCCGTAATAATCCCGAGTGTTCCTCCTGCAGTCTGACAATGAGATGCATTCATTTAAACACGTCTGGAGATCACATTAGCAGCTTTTCATGTGTGGAAACAAATTGAGCAGCACTGAATCCAGGAACACTCACTTCTCGTGGTCCTCCTCCTTCTCCTCCTCCTCCTGCTGCTGCATTCACGGACACTTAAAACATCCACATGTGGTTAAAAACGCAGGGCTCCAGATGTGCATGAGAGTTTGTGTGCAGACAAACAGGTGAGCGCGTGGATCAGGTCGATAAATCCCCATCTGCACGGCGGGCTGTGGACGGATCCCCCCTGTCGGATCGCGTGTTTGTATCCGTGATCAGGAGGCTTCCCGGCGTCCGAGCCTCTGAGCCTCCATCAGCCGGATGGTCCAGACGCGGTCCAGGCGGTCCCGAGGATGCGGTGTGTCCCCCTGACAGACACTCCAGTGGTCTCCTCTCACCTCCTCGCTGCCTTTTTCCCCCTCACTGCTTCCTCCTCCTCTGGGTTGCGTCACGCGGACGGTAAGTTGCCGGCAGCCAATCAGAGGCGCTCCAGCCGAGTGTGCGTGTTTGGGGGGTTCGGTGGCCTGCAACACACGCACACACACACACACACACACACACACACACACACACTGTAGAGATGTAACAAAACAACAAAATAACTAGAAACACAGTTAAAGCTTGAATCGTTTCCTGCTCTGCTCTGTAAATCCTAAATAAGTTAATTCAGGTTTAAGAATGTGAGTTAACTGCACTTCGGTTGATTTATTAGTTCAAAGTCATCCTATTTGTTGCTAAAATGTAAAACCAGCTTCGTTAATTTAACACAATTTGAGAAAACAAGTTCAGTAAACTTCAAATATTGAGTTGAATCAACTTGTCTGACTTGTTTTCATTTTACATTTAAGTTTAAAGTGGCCAGAATCAGAACAAACACAATTTAAAAAGCTGCTCTTGGATATAAGAAACATTCTAAGTTTAGTTAAGGGACTGAAATGATTATTAACTTTGTCAGTGTTGGAATTGACTTATTAATATGCAAAAAATTAACTATAACTATAAATTCAAAATGAAAAAAAAGTGTTTTCAAAAATAAAAATAGATATTGTAAGTTTAATTTACTAAAAAATATATAAAAATGCAAACTCATATTTTCATTTAACTCAAAAACATGAGATAAGTTTTCTATTCTGGAACATTCCCTTCACGCTTGTCTCTGGCAATAACAAAAATAAAAGAGGTGATAGATTGTTGTTCATTTCTCAATTAGAAAAACTGAATTTTTAAATTAAATTACATGATCTGGTAATATTCAACCTTTTCTTTCTTTCTTTAAGGATGTGCTGTTAGCAGAGCCAGTCAGGAACCATGTCTGGAACTAACCCTAAACCCACATGTTGCTTTATCATCTATTCCCCAGTAATTAGGCTAAGCCACTATACAAAACTGCCAAGTGTCTGGTTCTAGCGCCACCCAGTGGTTGTAAAGACGAGCACACTGTGGCAGCTCATGACTGACTGATAAACATCACAGCTCTCCACAAACATGTGTTGTGACTCCTTTTTTTTCTCCTGTTTCGGAACAACTTACAATCAGTATAGATGGCGGCTCATTAAAGTTGTGCTCTGAACTTCTCGGAGTTATTTAAGATAGAAACAGCAGTTTAAACTTCCAAGGCCTTGAGACACAATGGTCTGCATTATACACAATAATTATCATTGAATTATGACAGAAAACAAAAACCTGAAACAACTTTTATCTCCTGCACCACTTCTCAGGAATACACTTCCAGGTGCCACCAGGTGCCTTCTAGTGAATTTACTTATTCTTCAGTGCAGGACGGTGTTGATCTCATTTTGTTGAGTTCAGTTTTCTGTGACGACGGGACTTTAGAAGATGCACCTTTGTTAGACAACAGTCCTATCAGAACAGTTGCACCTCTGTTCCAGGGTTTCATGCTGCTCTGCTGAGGCGTTTGTATAATTTAATTTCCC
>NW_007579447.1:13254-24574 GCF_000690725.1 Stegastes partitus
GAGTGTCGAAGGCAAAAACATTTTAATACAAAATATCGTGGAAGGTCAGACGATTACATGATTAGAGAGCGAGAGGAACTCATTTTGTCATAACACAACAGAATCTGTGCGGTCAGACTGTATACCGACCCTCTGTATACAACGAAAACAGACTTTAGTGAAAAGTGCTTTGTATAAAAATCAGTGGGTGTCCATTTAAAAATAAAAATGTAATAAACAAAAAGTACAAAAACTGAAATACAAAAACTAAAGTCTGACGAAACAACCGAATCTTTCATAAACCACAGAACAAAAATCTATGTGACCGGCGTCGAGTTATAAAATACAGGGTTTTTTTTCAGACAGGATTCTTCCGTACGTCAATCAATGCATTATTTGAGGTCAGTGGTCCGACGTTGAGGCTGGAGCGACGGGACTCTCGGCGAGATTTAACCACGGGGAGGGGCGTCGGCCCGCCCCAGGACCCCAGCCCGGTTTGAACTACGCGGTTAACGGGACCGTCGGGAGCCACTTGAAGCCACAGCTCCTCCATAGCAGCAGGTTCCTCCGTGGGGAGAGAAGAGCGCCTCCACGTGGACGGGAGAGGGGTGTTCACCAGCTCCCGCATTTCCTCTCTGGACCTGGAAGGTTTGTCGGGCTGCCCCGCCCCTCGGCTTCCTGATCCGTCGTCGGGGCAGCGGCTCAGCTTCTCCGTGCTGCCAACGTTTGCGGGTTTACCTTCAGATGGCAGGACTGAAAGACAGCATGTCAGCAGGACAGTTAATGTGATGAAACAGGCTTGAGTCCTCCTGTTCTGAGCCTACTGAACTTTATGATAAACATCAAGAAAGATCTGAGGGCGAAACGGACGATCAACGGAACAGAATGTCACATCTCAGGCCATCTACCAAACTTAAACCAAGGCAAAGCTAAAAAATAATTTTTTTTTGTTGGCCTTTTTTTGACAGGACAGTAGAGAGAGAAACAGGAAAGTGGGGAGAAGAATGGAGGAAGGACCTGCAGCAAAAGGCCATGGGCTGGATTCGAACCCACAACCGCTGCGTCGGGGACTATAGCCCCGTTACACTATAGGCCCAGTACATGGGTCACCAGCTCAGCCAGGTGAGCTATAGCGGCAGCCCAGAGAATAAAGTTTTTAACAAAACAACAAACAAAATACGGTTAGTAGAAGTCCGGCCTATTGCATATTCCTGCATTTGAGTTATTCTGACAACTGTAATTCAGAGCAGCATGAAGAATATAAAGAGTATTACTAAACATCTTTTGAAGAGACACTTGGTGTTTATGTATTGTGGTCATCAAGCCCAGGGTAAACTGAATTGTCGTCATCTTGCTGACAGCTCTAAACACAGTCACGAGCAGGAAAATAAATGCTTAGATCCAACAACACTTGTACCTTTAGGGTGCTCTTTTGGCTGACTGGCCGAACCACAGAACTCCCTCAGTTTGTTGCTTAGTTCAAGATTAGCTGCCTTGTAGTGGTTGAGCTCCATGCTGAGGTTATGGATCCATCCCTCGTACTGCCGCTGCCTTCCTGCCAGGCCCTCATCCATTTGTTCTGTGAGGACAGCAGGACACACACATGGGTATGTAATTACTATAAATAATAATGAAAACAAACAGATCTAAATACATTCTGGCATTACAGCTGCTTTAATACAACTTCCTGTAAACCTAGAATATGAGCAGTGTCAACACATGAGGGAGGAACTGATAACATGTTGTGACTGGTGACCTTCTTTTTAGCATGAGATAATATGTTGACCTTTGTAAGACGGTCCATTATTACCTCGACACTGCTGCAGCAAGAGCTGCACGCTCCTCTCATGTTCCTTCTGCTGTTGCGTGAGGCGGCGATCTGTGTCGAGTTGTGTGCGATCGAGGGCATTTTCCAACCACTGCACCAGCCTCTGCTGCTCATCCAGTTGCATCTCCAGCTCAGCCAGGGCAAGCTGCAGCTTCCGCTCCTCCTCACGTAGAGACACCACCTACAGGACACGATCACACAAACACTGTTCAGCAGACATACTGGTGAGTTCAGAGTGTTGTGTAGTCTGACACTGCTCACTTGTCTAATGAAAGAGTCCAAGCATTGCTATTACCGCTGAGAACTGTGTTTATTGCTCAGTGACACAAGTTAAAACATGTTTAAAGAAAAAAGAAGAAGTAAAATGTCATGTCGAGGACCTTGTCGAAGTACTTGCACAGCAGAGCTCTGGTCTCCGACGCAGACAGGTAGCTGAGTTTGGCCATGAGGTTCATCTCCCACTGGGACAGCATGCTGGCAGAAGCCCTCAGCTGTCTCTGTCTTTGAGTGATGGCCTCATTCTTGTACTCAATAGCTGCATCCAGAGCCTCGATTGCTTCGTCCAACTGGAAAAGGGTTCTCTCCTCCTGGTAACATCAGAGAGAACAGATGGGCTTCGTGAGCAACACACAGCTATTGCTGCATTTTCCAGTGAGAACTAATCAGTACTTGCCACATTCTAGTTCCTGCAATTGCTATGTGCGTACTTGTTATTGCATCTCCTGAACAGCTAAATCTGGCTAAAGACTGAATGATATCAGGGTGCTTCAGCCCAGAGGAACGTCTGACCTCAGGTGAGAGCAGGTTGCCCTGCCGCAGCTTGTCATCCAGCTCAACTCGCTGTTTAAGCAGTGAGTCTTTCTCCTGACGTAGGTTGTTGATCTCTTGGCGGATCTGCTGCGAGTCTTGAGCGCTGCTGCTGCGAAGGAGGCCGTTCCTCTCACTCAGCTCTCGCTCAAGTGTCTCGATGCGCCCAGTAAGCGTCACCAGATCTTTACTTAGGGCCTGGAGGAAAGAAAGAATAAAAAAAATTAAAATATTCAACATTTGCAAATGTGCTACGTCAGTGAACTGAGATGTTGGTATTTGTTAGTACCTGACTGGAGCGGAGCCGCTTGGTCTCCAGTCCACTGCGTTCCTGCAGCAAAGCCTCTTTCTTGGCGAGGATTTCCTCTCGTTTAGTCAGCTCTCCTTCCAGATCTTCCAGTCCTCTCCTCTGTTCTAGTACCCGCTCCATTTCCTCATCCAGCCAACGCTTCTGTTCCTCAATCTTCTGCTCACAGGCAAAAGCACACAGAAAAATCAAACAAGACACACATCAACAGAATGTAGCAGTCAGGATAGAGTGTTACGATATCACTAGGCTAAAAAATTTACTATTTCTAGTCTACAGTAGACAGTTACAACCAACATAATTCTGCACCTCCACAGCTCAAGTTACAAGCTTTTAAATTCTAACTAAAACACTGATGCTACGTATACAATTCATAAATCAATCCAGACAAGTTCTCATCACACCTGCTGCTCCTCTAATGAGATGACCGAGCCGTTGCTGCCGCTGCGTCTCTGCCTCTGGAAGGCTGCGATCTCCTCCGTTTTGATTCTCAGGATTTTCTGCTGCTGCTCGTTCTTTATCTCGAGCTCCTGAGAAGATAAAGGTCAGTTACAGGACAACGGCAGAAGAAAATGGCCTATTTCAAGAGTAAATAAATAGGTGCTGAATGCAATTAAGTCATGTCTGTTCTTTCACCGCTGAAATATTTCCATTTAAATTAACTGACACATTATTCTAAAGAAGGCAGATTCTTTACTAAACCTGCAACATGAAGCGTGACATTCATTCATGCTGATTGCAGTGATGTTGAACAGGTTACATTCATCCATTTTCTACCCATCGCTTTACCCTCTGTAGGGTCACTGGAGCCTATAACGCTGTCGTCACTCTGCAGTACCTTGACTCTGTGAGTTCTTCGTTGCATTTCGGTCTCCAGACGTCGTTTCTGCTGACTTTCCTGACGCAGACGCTTTTGCAGCTGCTCCTGCTGCTGTCTCATCGACTGGACGCTTCGTTCCAGCTCTAACACGCGACGCTCACTCTGGACCGGGAGGTTGGCGAGGCGAGCGGTATCCCTCTGCCGCTGACTTAGTACCTGATATACATCCAGACACAGTTTCCCATTCATTCAATCTGAAAGGTCTCGTGTTTAACAACAAAAAAATCAATTATGTATCAGAAAACGATCATCCAGCAAGAATCAAAAAAGCATCTTAGCTGCATAAAAAACATTCTTCCAGATGCCACACAGTTAAGTCTCGATTTGAGAGTTGAGATGTTTGAAAGTCGAACCTGAACTTTGCTCTGAGCAGCAGCTATCTTCCTGCGACATTCCTGCGCTCTCGTCTTGTCTGTTGCGCTGATCTCTCTTTCTTGTCTCTCCAGATCCTGCAGCTGCCGTTGGGCCTCCTGCAGCTCCTGTCGCGCCTGCACAGCTTCGCTCTCCAGAGCTGTGATCTTATGGCTGTACTGCTTGTTGAGGGCCTGAGCATCCTTACCTTTAAAACAAAAAACACAAACAGTTGATTTACAAAACAACTGAGAAAACATCTGTTTCAGAAAGATGCAAGTAAGGAGAGGTGATAAGAGTAAAACGGCTACCAGTTTTGACCAGCTCCTTGATGAGTTCTTCTTTCATGCGGATGGTGACAGACAGCTCCCTGATCTTCTGCTGTGCCTGAAGAAGTCCCCACTCTGTAACACCCTCGAAACTTTTCAGGCTCTCTCCTGTACTGGAGTTGGCTACATGGAAATATGAGAGAGTGGACAAGAAATCAGTGGGGCGGCACAATAGTGAAGGGAACAAAGCTGCAATGCAACAGCCCCCCACATTCACACCAGCCTCAGGTATCCACAGAGATCCCTGTTTGACTTGTAACCCTCCACCTAACTGGTGGCAATAAGCCTCTAATAGAGACGAAAACTAGGCAATGAAAGCTTATAATGCAGATCTTGAGAGAGCCTGAGGTTACATCTGATCACAGAGACGACACGACACAATGCAAAAGTAAACAACGCTGCCACCCCATGTGAAGGCTGGTTAATCTAATTCACTTAAAAACCTGGAAATGGACTCTCCACAAGCAAACAGTTCAACGCAGGAGGATTAACTTCTATTACTAAAATGCAAGCGGTTGCATCTTTCTCCAAAACTGAAAGAAGCTTGAATATTTCCGACTGTGTAACTTAGCACATAAACGACACATTGGATTTGTACAAACAGATAACGGTGAGATTGGTAGATGAGGGGAATATTTAATCAATGATAATGATTCATATAGTCTGGTCATACAAACAACAGATTTGACTTGACGTCCCATCAGTGCATCATTAAATCAACTTTCAACCTCCCAGGACACCTCGTTAGCGAGCCACTTGCTGGACTTACATGCTTTTCTGGCTAAACAGGGGTGTTGGTCTGGTTCAGGGAGCTGAGATGTTGGCCCTCTGCCACCAGCTGCCAGTCCTCCTGACAGCATATCCCGCTTGGTCCAGGTGAGGTTCACCTGCCTGACAGAATCATGGGCATTACAGGATGCATACAAGTGCAGTGACGTCGATACTGTCCACAAAGTCTGATCAGTCTGTGATGGAGCAGAATTTATTACATGAACATTCAAATCGTATAAACCAACATACTTGCATCTCTCTTGGCTGACGCTGAAATGACTTCCCTCTCGTTCTCTGTAATGCATTTCTGCTCCTCCTGAGACCTCCTGCTCCTCATGAAGCTTCCCCTCCTGATCAGCACAAGGCCCATTGCCGAGGCAGCCCAATGGACTGACCTGCAATCAAGAAAACACACACACACAGATGAAGCAGGCAATGACGCATACTGTTATACTGTCTCTATAGAAATGTTGAAAGACAAAATAAACTATACAATAAACTATAAAATAAACTACACTCTTTTGTGCATCTTTACAGAGATTTTTTCTGTTTCTTGTCTGTAAAAGTGGTTCAGCTGGTTGGTTACCTGTCTGTATGTGCCTCCATTCTGACTGTGCTGCATGGAGCCCATGGGGGCGGTGTGCGGCCGCAACCTCAGGTTCAGGCCCAGGCCCATCAGCCCTGAAGCAGACAGCTGACACTGTAGGTCTGCTATCAGGTCCTGCTGCTCCTGCAGCTTATCACTCTGAGACGGAAGGAAAACAAATCAGTAGCATATCATCAGAGGGAACATGTGATACAGCCTGGGATCAAATTCAGTGTTTTCTTTAGAATTGTTTTTCAGCAACAGGGGTGAAAGTGTTTTATTGCATCTTGTATTATTGGTCAGTCTTCATACAATATTACACTGAAACACAATCAAATGCATGATATGGTTTAAAGGTGATGGGTGGAGCCGTATCTTGTCTATCCTTATAGGCACCCAGCCTGACAGCCTCTCCTCTCCTCTCCTCTCCTCTCCTCTCCTCTCCTGCATCACTCTACGGCTCCAGCTGTCTACTTGTTTAGGAAGGTTCATTTCAAAATGAGCAACTTTGGATACGAGCATGTAGTTTGGATTATGAAACATATCTTTTGTGACACCAGTCCTGGAACATTTCTGACACACCTTGTAAACATCATTGGCAATTATTTTACAGATGTGTGTAGTTTTTATTTTTAATTTTTTTCTATTTTAATTGCTTTATTAGACAGGAATTGGAAAAAGAAATATAGAATAGATAATATAAGAGAAAGAGCAGGGGAGTGACGGTCAGGCTGCAGCACTGTGTCCACGACAAGTTTCCAAGGTCAGGAATCAAACCGGGGAATCACTGCTCGATGTGCGTCATGTGTCCTAACCACTTGGCAACCTAGTCACACATATCTCACTGATGTTTAATGATCAAATGGCAGCCAGACGGTGTTATGCTTGACTGAGTTTGCAGATATTAATGCAGCAAGTTGGATCTAAATCTTTTCTCTTTTTTCTCTTCTTTCACTCGCGCTCAGTTCTGCTTTATGTCGCCACACTTCCAACATCCGCCATTTTTAATTAGCTGCATTCTGCACAGTCATGTAACTTTATTCCATTTCATATAATATTAAAGCAACAGCGGCAATAATTTAGCAGTGGTGGCAAATATACAGAACAAACATTAAGGTTGCAGATCAGTGCTGTTATACAGATGACCACAAATCATTGTTGCGTTGGAGAAAAACACATTAGAAACAAAATGCGTCCAACCTGCTGCTTGTATTGCTCCATAGCGTCCTCCAGAGCTGCTAAAAAGTCTGTGTTCTCCCTCTCCAACCGCTGGATCTGTGACTGAAGATGTGCAATGCCATCTTCTTTCTCTCCATCTTTGTCACTCTCGTGTTCGTGGCTCCACCTCTCCTCCACAGTTTCTGCATCCTGGGCGATAAGTCATAGTTACAAGCACATCAGCACCGAATCCTTTAACTATTATCACTGAATTTGACGAACACAGTCTTTATCATTCACAGACATATCGTACCTGGTTCCTTACAGAAGGCCTCCCTCTCCTCAGCGCTAGACTGTCCTCAGTGGAGCTGTTCTCGATGCCGCTGTCCGGCCCTGAAGCAGTGGTCAGCCCACTTCGTTCCTCCTCCACCGAGCACAGCCACTCCTTCACCCTCAGACTCTGTTCTGCGGTCAGAGCGCCTTCACTCTGCAGCTCCCGGAGCAACCTGTGACACATCAGCAACACTGACATGTAAGGAGCAAACACTAAACGCTCATTAAAACCTACAAAAATGAAGCCATCGAAAGCTCTCTCACTTTCAGAAGAGCACAGACCGACACATCACCGGCCCTAGCAGTGTGTGGTTGAAGAAATCTACAGCTTTATATGCATCAGTCCCAATCAGCTCCTTAGTGGTTCAAAAACTATGAAGCTCGGCAGCATTTTATTGGAGCCAACGTGTCTGTATGGAGGTATGGAGTCACAGATTTACTCACAATAAATTCCATTTAGGTTTTAAGCAGCTGTTGAATGACAGCAGAGCTGCTACATAAGGCTTTGGCAGTAAATTCTTTATTGCTTTTGGCCTCTTAATGGACAAAAATAATTAAAATAAAACCCTGCACTGTTCTGTAATCTGTGTTTAATTCCTGGGGTTGACTCACTTTGCCATTTAAGTGTATGGTAATGATGGCTACACTTAAATATCAAACATTTTGTTTCTATATACAGTCAGATGTATTCATCCCCTTCCATTAAAGAAAAGGCAAAATTTACAACAGTCACTCAAATAACTAGAAACTGAAAAAGTAATAATAAATAAAAATTTGCTAAATTATAATTTAGTGAAATAAGACGTTGTTTTTGAATTGTGGTTGAAAAGAATAATTAAAAAAACAAAACTGTCCCGTACACATTAGAGCACTTTGCTGATGAGCAGTGAAATCCAAACACCTGTCAACAGGTGCAGAAGTCTGACTGAGAGTTACAGAAAACACCTGATGGCAGTGATTGGCTCAAAATATTAGTTTACGGGTCTCATCATGCTTTTCTTTTTTTATTTTTTTTATTTTAATATTTCTGTTGAACCACAATTCAAAAGCAATGTCATGTTTTTCTTTTTTTTTTTTTAAATTTATTATCACTTTTGTCAATTTCAACTTATTTCAGAGACAGCTGTTTTTTTCCTCCTTTCATAGGAGGGTATGAATACATTTGAGGACGACTGTATGTACAGAAGTTGCACTGACTCGTAAAATATACCTGAGCATTAATTTAAAAACATCAACATTTGACGCGTCTGTGAAGATTCTCAGTCGTCCAGGTCGTGGTTATTCTTGTAGATTAATCGTATGACTTGCTTGAGTTCCTTGAAGACGTTCCACCTTTCATCCAAGATTCTTCATCAGTTCTGACTGACTAGTTGGGACTTCCAGATACTTATATCCTAAAGAAACTGAAACTCAGGTGTGGCTCCTTAAGGATATAAGTATCTAGAACTCCCAACTAGTCAGTCAGAACTGATGAAGTCTCTTGGATGAGAGGTGGAACGTCTTCGATTAATCTACGAGAACATATGACTGAATGGTTGAGATAATGTAGCCTCTACAACAACTAAGACATCCAGAACTCTTGGAAAGTGTTTTATGTGAACGAGCAGTTCAGCAGGATGTTGCACCCTCAGAGACGTGGGTTAATAAATGTGCTTTAACCTGTACGCAGTGTCTGTGCAAGTCCTGTAGTGAGCGCTCTGAGCCTGCAGTCTGCTGATCTCGCCCTCCCCGAGTCGAGGCCTCCTGTTTGGATCGGCGTGAGCGATGATGCGGGTCTCTGACCGCTGGCGGTTTTCGAGGGCTCTGCGAAGGGCCTTGATTTGCTGCTCAAGCCCTTCCACGCGATCCGGCTCGCGCTTGCAGTTGACCGTGGCCCGATTCTGAATGTTTCTGGCTCTCGTGGCATAGTTTAGCGTATTCAGACTCTCATCGAAGTCTGAGGAAGACGGGCTGATGCAGGCAATCATCAGCGTTTTTGAATTTCCTCCCAAAGAGTCTTTAAGTATCCTGGTTGAAACAGGGATGATAAATATTAAACCCAACTGATAGTATAAAGCAATACTTGGTTAGATAATGTGCTGAAGTGCTGGTTAACGCATTTACATTTACCTTGTGATTTTAGAGTCCCTGTATGGTATGTGAGAGCCTTTCCTCTTGGGGTCCCCCAGAGCCCCAATAACATTTCCCAGAGCTAGAAGACCACTGTTGATCTGGATACTCTCCTTAAGTCTTTCTCCAGTGTTCCCCGTCCTTAAGATGCGCTCTGACCCTGCCAGGTCCACAAAGTGAAACTTGGAAGACAACATCTGTGGTCCAGAGCTTGTAGCAGTCCCATAAAGACGAGAGCTTCCCCGACGCTGGTCCATGTACACGGTAAAAATGGTGTGTGACCGGCTGGAGTTTGGATTCATCTGAGTCGCCCCGGTGTGCCTGGCTGTGTTTCCCGACTCCAGTAAACTCAAGACCTCGTCAAGGCCCTCCACTTCACACTCCTTCACACCACACAACACTATGGAGTAACACAGACAAAATATAAAGATCAATACATGGAGAAAACGATATTTACTTCACAACAACATAGCTACAAACAAATATGGCTGCCTTTATCCTCCTTACCGATGTTGCCTTTATCCTCCCGGATGTGGATGTCTTTGCTGGCAGTCTCCACCTCCAGGAGGTCCTTGAATTCCTCCTTGTAGACCTCCAGGTAGGACACCCGGACAGAGAAGTCTGTAAGGTCATTTTCATCTAGTAGCTTGAAGACGTCTGCAACAGCTCTGGGGATGATGCCCTGCTCCTCGTCTCTGAAGGAACCTAGAAACACATTATCATTATTATTAACACTAAAAACACATTCCTGGGTTTGGTAGTAAAACGTAATTAAATGATTGTGGATTTTTTGGCAAGTCCAACCGACGTGTACTCTGTTTTTGTCTAAAGCAAAACAACTGGACCTGCTAATAATCTTTGCCGCTGTTTTGAAATGGAAAAAAGTTTCAAAAGCAAAAAATAAATAACTTACAAATATTAGCTTCTCCAATGGTGTAGGTCTTGCCTGAGCCCGTCTGCCCGTAGGCAAAAACAGTAGCATTGAAACCCTGGAAAAAGGCATCGATCAGAGGCTGGACAGACACAGAGTAAACCTCCTCCTGACAGCAAGCTTCTTCAAACACAAAGTCACACAGAAAGTGTCGGTCGTGGCCCAGAGTGACCCGATGGAGCTCGGGGTCCACGGTGATGCAGCTCTCGTGGCAGTGCAGGAGCTCTTTGGGCAGGAGGGGACGCACTCGGACCGCCACCTGCACCGCACAGAAGTCCCCTCTGCCTTGGCCGCCGGGCACTTTGGGAGACATTTCTTTGGCACCGTCACAGCTCCTCAGCGCTCTGCTGTTCTGTATCGATCATCATCTGAAGAGAACAGAAATCGTGTCATTAAAGAGGTTTTCAGCATGTTATGCCGCATGGCTGAAGGAATTCATAAAGTGAAGCCATGATGTGTAGGAAACGAAGCAGCTCAAGCTCAGATTTATTTCTAAATTTCACCTACAGTAAGAGTGATGTGAATAAAATCCTCTATCACTAAATGATTACTCTTATAAGCAGACATCAATATAATGCAATGCAGTAGAAAATCACACGAGACACCATATCATAGAAAAATGACAAATTCATACGGTTCCATAGCGTGACTGCATGCGATCATCATCAACCGGCCTCCAGCTACAACATACACAGCTTGGCCGTGTCTCTCTCAGTTAGACCAGCTTATAATTCAAAGATCTTCTGCATTTATATTTAAAGACAAGACAAGCTGCCTTCATGCTCCTTTTTCTTTTTGACAGCTGATAGTCACGGTGCTGTTAAAGAACGACAACAATAGCAGAGAAAAGCTGTCCAGAAGCAGGCGTGGGAGTATTTTTCATGCTCATATTTTGTCCGTGCACACTAACAATCCTTGGAACAACTCTATTATAAAAAAACCTTGCAACGA
>NW_007579447.1:27995-30723 GCF_000690725.1 Stegastes partitus
GTAGTCATCATTATAAAAGTGTTAGCGTTTCTTAAACCTGTTATTCTGTTGTTGGCCACTTTCTACCTCCTTGTGTGGACTTTCTGGCTTCTTTAACTCGGAAGCCTTTCCTACTAAACCACTTAATATCACTATTATTGTGTTATTATTCATAATTAGTCATTATTCTTATTTTTAGCAGACAAAACATGTTTCTCTTCAGCCACAATCTAGAAACCCATTAAGTTCAATAGAAATGTTTTTTTGTTTTTTTTTAAAGAAGCAGAATTGCTGTCTTTACGGTCACCAGCAGTCTCACATCAGCGTCTTCTAGTTTTAGTTTTACACCCAAACAAACAAAAGTAATTCTGTGGTTCCAGAAAAAGCACAATTGCTGTGTTTGAGCCGATGTTAATACTACATTTTTGCTTGAGTTTAAAGAGGCAAACACATGTTGGTACAGCGTTTTAGTCTGCTTGTTTGTGCGTCTATTTTTTCATCTTTCAACCTTCAGGTTTTGTTTTATCAAATATTCAAAAGGTTGGTTATAAATTACCTTTAGGTTGTGAGTTTAATGTCCATTTTAGTCATTCCAGCGGTTTTAACAATCACATTACAACTTTAAACGAGACCATTTATGATGTAAGGAGTTTCAAATTGAGTGTGAGCAGAGATTTTTATTGAAAACTCTTTGAACTGTGTGAGCACCGGACAGCTTGAGTCAAGGCAGATCAAACAGGTTTTTTTCATATCATTATGATCATATTGTAGCGTTCAACATGCTTTGGAGTTTTACGTCTTTTCCTACATACATGTGAGAGGGTTCACTCCAAAGTGAGGGAACCAATAAACCAGCCTGAAATGAATTCCAGCTTCATCAGGGTGTGCGCCACATTGACACTATGAACAACAGGGGGCAGTGTTATATTATAGTTAGATAGTGGACATGGACAGCTCAGTCAAGATGCAGGCACAACAATAAACGTACTAGTTGCCTCGACAATATTTAATGAAAACTAAGGAAATGCTTTTGATGAGAGTGCTTGGGATCAGAAAACGAGGTGCAGACGACCATCCAGGTCTCCCACCAGTTCAGCCTTAACTTAACTTAACCACAGTGTGTGTGTGCACTCCTCTCTGCTTTCCACTCTACCCCTCGGCTGCCTGGAGCCTCAGCAGACCTCATCACGCTCCCCTTTGTTCCGCTAAACTTCAGATGAGCCCAAGGTATTCACTGTCAAACACAAGCACGGCTGATAACACAAGCTGCTGTCAAAGTGAGCACGCTGGTTTCTGATGACAGTCGCCCTGCACGCAGCCTGAGATCAGGATATTCATTTCAGTCAAACCCACCCTCCTCCCCTCCTCTCTCCTCCTGCAAGCACTCATTAAAAGGCTTTTTTATCTGCACAGTGTGACTCAGCCACATTGGAGAGAGCTGTAGAGAAAAGGCAGTGGAGTGGGGGGATAGAATGATGAGGAGAGTGGATGTAATATGATAAGATTAAGAAAGGGAAGAAAAGGGAGGACAGTGAGGTGAAGAGAACAGACAAAACATCAGATTATAGGGGGAAAGGCAACTCTCTTTGCTCTGAGTGGCTTTCTCTGAGCCCGGTTTGTAGATGTTTGTGGCTGCTGGGCACCAAACCGATGATGGAACGGGAGGTATGACAGGACCGGAGTAGCCGAAGGAATTTAGGTGAACTTTTAATACAGACTCAACACCTATTGTGGATCCCTGAGGGAGCGACACAAGGGCAGCCTCCCATTCAGCTCGCCCTTTGCCCATTCCTCCATTGAGACAGAAGAGGGCGAGATGGACTGAAGAACACTGAGACTTCTATTCTGTGCTGATAATAAAGGCAGCAGTTTTTAATTCAGCCTGCTCTTCAGCCGGTGACTGAATTGTCTTCTATTCAGCCGTCTCTATTCATCTATCACTCTCTGTCTACCTCGCTATCTCTGTGCATCTTCTTTTTTTTTCTCTTCACTCAGCGTGCAATCTGGTTTTAGAGTCCCGGGGCTGGAGCTCCCTCAGCGGTGAGCCTCGGCCTCAGCACGGAGCCTCGACTGCAACTAAAGACATCCTGTTTCTCTCCAGTCGGACTCCCTCACACGTGCACGCTCGTGTGGTTTCTTTTCTACAGAGTTGTGTAACACCAAAGATGGACAGCTGATGCAGCACAAAAATGATCTCTCAGACTTTACCTTTAGGGTGCACGACACAAATATTTTCCTGTGCGTGTGCTTGTTTTGCACATTCAAAAGTTAAAAAGTTATTCATGCACTCCAGGAACACAGAGGCTCTTTTCAGCAGCCCATCGCCGGCTGTCTGTCCGCTGAACAGCGTCGCTCTGTTCTGCAAGAACTGAAGTGTTAAACAACCGCTGCCCACATATATTACTGCTTACAGTATATCAGGCTGCTCTTTTAGCATATTTCAGAAGGCAGAGAGTGCAGAAAGTGACTTTTTTTCCCCCCAAGATTAAAAAGAAAAAGGCAAGTTTAATGGTTTACATGATGTTTATTAATTGAAGGGGTGAATATTATAGTTCTATTGATTAGTTCTGAAAAAAGGAAAATAAATAAAACTTGAAGTGAAAGAAAAGAGGATTACAAAATCTGCACACATCATGATTACATGTCCAGTAAACACATCATAAATGTCAAAATAGCATTTACAAAAATAATGCTTTATCTGAGGCTCTACAGTCTACCTCAGGGGTGTCGACATCCGGTCCTCGAGGGC
>NW_007579447.1:32068-34150 GCF_000690725.1 Stegastes partitus
CAGAGCGCCTTTTGGGCAAGTGAGTGGTGTACAGCCATTGTTAAGTCAATTAATCAGAAAAGCATGTTGGAAAAGGTCTGAAAAGGGCAAAAGCTTGTGGAATGTACAGTGCAGAGAGGACTGGTGTTCATGGTGACCCTGCCTTTTCGTGTTCGATGGTTTCTTTGGTTGGCAATGTGTTCTTCTCTTGAGTCTCCGTCTTCTTCAGCTTGGATTTGTCAAAGCTTTCGCCTTCAGCATGATGCCCCCTCATCACGGTTCATGGTGTCTTTTGCTCGCCTCCTGATTTCTATCTATACGATCAAGGAGGCCGTAGAAATCAGGAGGCGTGGCCCGTGGGGCAAATCTGACAGACTGCCAGGCGGGTCACACCTCCAGGAAACCACCAGCTGATAGAAACACGTCACCACAGACGTCAGTGATGTTTCAGAGGAAGACTGAAGTGACAGTCGAAACATGTCAAAGGCAAAAACGGCTCCGATCTAAAAAAAATACTCATTGTCTGATAAAAAAAGGAACCTTATACCTGGGAGTCGACATGCTCACATGGGGGATGTCTTGACGTATGTGGCATTCGGGATTTTGGGGCAGTCCACACGAACACACTGGAAAGCACCATATGTGTTGATGCACATCTGGTCCTTTGTGCAGTTGTTTTGTCTTGTGGCACATTCATCAATATCTGTGGGAAAATTAAAAACACAGAGCCATTTATTTAAACAAAAAATACTAGTTTGGACTGTATGAAAATTGAATTTACTTCTATTTTAGGGAACTGCAACTGACGCCATTACTTACAACAATAAATTCACTAATGTTTCTTAAATGTATTTCCTCCAGGGAGGAATTTATTTAATGTTTACAGGAGATAGCATTTTATTGGATGTGTCCCACAAGTAAGTTCTGCAGTTTTACTTCATGATTGATGACATTCTGCATCATATACCAGAAACTTTGAATTCTGCTGCGTACACGTTTTCCAAATAAACAAAAGAAAAGTGGCTAATTGTTGCCTTTTCATTCTGTTGACTGACTTCTTTGTAAATAAGGGCTTATCTTCAATGATTCCTCGATATTTAAACAGAGGTTGAATGAATTAATGAGTAGAGAAGAAAGGACTAAACACAGTGAAACAGTGAGCTCACCTTTGCAGCTGCGTCCATCGCGGGTCACGTTGTATCCAGCAGGACAGGAACAGCGATAGCCTCCAGCAGTGTTAACACAAGCATGTAAACACAACCTGCCGGCCTGCCCGTTGTGGAAGAGCTCACATTCATCTATATCTGTAATGCATCACACACATACAGGTAGATCCCACATTCAGAAGCATTATAATAGTGATCATGTGCAGCTGAGGGTTGATTAAGGTGAACGTATGAGGCGCACCAGTGCAGATGTTGCTGTCTCTGCCAGAGATGGTGTATCCTGGCTCACAGGTGCAGTGGGTGGTCCCCTGGACCGTAGTGCAACGTGACGGACGAACAAAGGGCCCAGCGGTGGCAGCTGGCAGGGTAGAGGCGGCGGCCGTGGCTGGGGAGGTGGCGGCAGAGGTGTTCGTCATGGTGACAAAGACTGAATGTCAGAGGAGAGGTAAGAGGTAAGCAACGGTTTCTTGTTTCTTGTTTCTTGTTTCTTGTTTATTAGGATCCCCATTAGCACCAGCATAAGCATCGGCTATTCTTCCTGGGGTCCACACACATACACACAATCTCATTTATACACACAACAACAACAAACAAAACAAAACATAACAACTCGTCTCGTTAACTTTACAAAATAAGGAAGAGAAACAACTTGTCATTCAGTACACTATACATTAAATCATATACAGAATTATAGATCCATCATTATTAATCTGGAACACATAATTCTTCATCATAGACACACAATCAGAATGATCTTACACAACATCTTATCAGTCCAGTTCTTCAACCAATTGTATCCAAGAAAATAGGGCAAAGAAACTACAGCTACAGGTAACGGTGGTTAGCTGTAGTAAAATGCAACTTGCTGTAATATCCAACCCACACTTGAGCGTCGTTTATTCATCTGACAGCATGTGACGGACATCACTGATGCACC
>NW_007579447.1:34358-35548 GCF_000690725.1 Stegastes partitus
AGGTCCTTCAGTCAAGTGCTGCTTTACTTTCTGCTACATCATGTCATTCACTTCTCATTTCTTCTACACTCACTGTGCAATAAATACATTTCTGTTAGAACTCATACTGAGACACAAACATGGTGACTTTGGTGATGTATCTCCCCAGCTGGTTTCGTCTCTCCATCTCACTCATCTCCACCTCTGCCTCCAGCGTGGCCGGGCCCTGCACGGGGCTCACCAGCATCAGCTGGCCTGTCAGACGGTCTGAACGCTGGACTGTGAAGTGGCGGCGAGCCTGCCTTCCTCCCAGCAGGGAGAAGCGAAGCGTGTCCCCGATCGGACGCAACGCTGACACTCTGAACATGACGCGAGGAGCTGACAGGTTGGACACGACGGCCAGGTAGTGGTAGGAGAAGGAGTTCGGGGCCTGAGAGCACGCCTTGTTGTCCACGGGGCAGGGGTTACGCTCGCAGCGCCTGGAATGCAAACAAAGCAGTTGTACAGTCAAACTTTCTGTCTGAAGGTTGCTGCTCTGCATCTCAAATAAAAAGTTCACTCTTGTTTGTGCAACTAGGAATTGAAATAGGTTCATTTTGTCTACTCTAATTATTGGTATAAGGCAGGGGTGTCGACATCCGGTCCTCGAGGGCCGCAATCCTGCATGTTTCAGATGTTTCCCTCTTCCAACACAGCTGATTCAAATGATCAGAATCGTTATCAGACTTCTGCAGAGCTTGATGATGAGCTGATCATTTGAATCAGGTGTGTTGGAAGAGGGAAACATCTAAAACATGCAGGATTGCGGCGCTCGAGGACCGCAGTTTGACACCCCTGGTATAAGGTTTCTTTTTTATCAGACAATGAGTATTTTTTAGATCAGACCCTGACATGTTTCAACTGTCACTTCAGTCTTCCTCAGAAACATCACTGACATCTGTGGTGACGTGTTTCTATCAGCTGGTGGTTTCCTGGAGGTGTGACCCGCCTGGCAGTCTGTCAGATTTGCCCGATGGGCCACGCCTCTTGCCGCCCGGTGGTCTCTGCAGGAGAGTGTCCCATGTGTGGGATGACCAGAAAACCCACGCCGACATGAAACCACACTTCCTTACTGTACAGAGCGCCTTTTGGGCAAGTGAGTGGTGTACAGCCATTGTTAAGTCAATTAATCAGAAAAGCATGTTGGAAAAGGTCTGAAAAGGGCAAAAGCT
>NW_007579447.1:37608-51493 GCF_000690725.1 Stegastes partitus
AACTTGCTGTAATATCCAACCCACACTTGAGCGTCGTTTATTCATCTGACAGCATGTGACGGACATCACTGATGCACCAAACGCTGGGATGTGAGACAGTTTCAGTCACAACAACCGGCTGCGTCACATAGAATTGAACAGGGGAGTGACTGGGTGGTGAGAAGCTTGGCTCTGCTGTGTGTCAGTTTGATGGTGCTGAAAATGGGCCTTTTTTCCTTAATATCTACATTATGTCATGAAAAAAACATGAAAATTCAATCTTCCTATGAGTCCTGTAATAGGAGGTTTTAATGATGCTGAGGTGTTCATTCTGTGTTTTTATTGATTTCTCAAACGTTGGTGCGTGATTATGTGATTACTGCTAAACTGTCTTTTTTTTCCCTACAAGAACCAAACCTATAAATCAGCTGCAGCACCATAAGCTGAGATATATTGCATAAGTGTATTTATGGGCTGATAAGAAATAAAAATGCCGAAATATAAAACCCGATGTGTTTGGAGTCATTTCTGTAGTGTTTACTTATCAATCATGTAATATAGATAATATATCATTTCATCAGATTTTTAAAACTAAGGAAGGGAATCATAAATAAATAATGAAAAACAAAACAAACTGGACTCCAGAGAGTTCCTCCACCGTTCACATGAGGGAGCAGCTACTCGGCTGGAGGGCTGCGGGCTGGAATTCAATAAAACCCACTGTGTGGTATGTAGCACTGCCTTGTATTGGCAAACCAAACCCCTGGCCAATGTAATCTCCTTCAGCAGACTGGAAGGATTTGGATACCGGCCTATAAAAATATGTGTCGTCCTAAATACTTGGTTGTTGTAGATCATGCAGTTAAAATGTTCATGTCTGACCAGAAGTGTCTCATGTGCTGTGTGTATGATGTGTGTGGTCCTTACATGTTGGCACTGGGCTCTGACAGGTAACTCCAGCCCAGCCTTTGGCACAGATACAAGAAAACTGGTTCAGCTCATCCACGCACGTCCCTCCGTTCGTGCAGGGAGAAGATGCACACTCGTTGATGTCTGGGGGAAATGCACATAAAGGAGGTCACACAGGGGAACTCGTGGTGCTATACGTCCGGAGACACAAGGACGTACGCAACCTAATAACGCTGGAAATTCACAGAACGTGACATCATGACATATGGATGTATTAAAGAAGAAATATGAGGAAATAATGGAGCGCAGGAGTTAATGTGCAGTGCAGGAGAGAAGCCACATCTTGATCAAACAGCCTTTGAGCCGTTATCTCAAAGTCAGCGAGCTGTCAGAGGACACTGAGGTTGGAATATCGCATGTCGCGGCCCTGAAAAAAGCTCTCTGGACAACCACCAAAGTACATAAAAAAAAGGAAATATGATCACATATGAAATGTATCTCTACGTAGAAAAATGCTGGTGACGCGCAGAGAGAGGAAGGGCAGCAGAAAGCAGGAGACGGAGAGGTCACAAAGAGCACGATGACAGGGTCGTAAAAGTGATCAGTGGGCCAGATAGCGGGATGAGTGATGGCCTGGGGAGAAGCAGCGGAGAGACGCCGGTGGGAAGAGGAGGCAGTTGGAGGAAATGACCATGACAGTGACGCCAGGCGGCAGAAGACCGATCTCTCACCTCGGCAGGCGGGTTGCTGGCCGCTCCAGGTCAGGCTCTCCTGACAAACTCTGCTCTCTGCTCCCACGAGTTCATAACCAGGGTCGCACAGGAAGTGAACCTCGTGGCCCACGCCGTGCGACTTGCCAAGTTTCCTCCCGTTGAGGGGAGCGTCCAGTTTAGGGCAGGTGCCTGGTAGAGGGTGATTTTAAAAGAGAAGCACATATTTTGACGTGTAACATTGAAATAAATCAGCCTTTCTAATGGTTTTGCTTACTGTTGATGGCTTTGGTGGTCTGCTTTCCGGCGGCACTCTGCAGTAAATTTATTTTCTTCTTCAGGTTGCGGAGACTCTGCAGGTAGGAGGCTTCATGGGCTGACAGAAGCTTCTGGACCTGCTTCAAAGAACCTTGTATTTCCTGCCTACTGGGACAGTCCTGGAACAAAACAGAGGGGTTGAATAAATTCAGAATTGATCTCATGGTTCAGTGATCACATCAGAAAAATCTTTACCAAATAAAGAGTGATTTACTAAAAACAGCCTCAGAGTTACAGGTTCTTTAATTTAGTAATTGTATGTTTCTTGTATGATCCTCAGGAGCGTGTTGTGGATTATATAATATTACTACGGCACAAGTTTTCTATGAAAGTAATGCCGTCTTTGCTGAATTTATGAACGGAGAAAAGCCATTCCTCTGGCTCGGGTCAGTTAAAAATAAATATTTATCAACGTAGAAAACTCTCCTGAAACGAGAAACCCAGAGACCACAAGCCAATGACGCCACTGATTTATGAGCAGAACTAACTTTCCATTCATTTAAACTTTTCCATTCATTCACAAGACATAAAAAAAAAATTTTTTTTTCTTTTAACACAAAAAATGTTCACAGTAGCCATTTAAACATCACTTTTCAGACACTAGATTAAGTCACAGGAGTTACAGCAGCATGTTCGGGTTTCCATGTCCTATAATGCATATTAAAAAGGTGGAATCTACACCAAACAGATGCTGTGGTGGTAAGAAAAAAACATACTGGAAAAAATATGAAATATCACTTTCACAAAAGACATTTATTTATTCATTCATTTATGTGTTGAATTGTTTTTTCACCTTTATTTATTTTCATTTTTTAAAAATTTATAGATTATGTGTTTTCATTTGTTTTTTTAATTTTGTTTTTTTGTGTTTTTTGTGGAGTTTTTTTTGGCATTTCAAGGTTTAATAAAATACAACATCACATGTAAAACAATGAAATTAGCCATAATATATTCTAATAGATGGACACATAAAATCACTGTTTTTGTAATTTCATGGATATTTTCATGTTTTTTTTAAAAATTTGATTTAAAAAAATTATATATTCCATTTTAAATATATATATATTTAAAAATCGTTACAATAAAAATTTAAAAAATGTCCAAAATACATGTTTTTAAAGGTGTATTCTACCAATGTGGTTAATGTGCCTTTATCGATGTTCATAGACTACTACTACTACTAATACTTTTGTAATGAAACAGTTTACTTGTACATGTCTAACGAGATTATTTCGATATTTGCAGAGATCCAAACGCCAGCTGACAAACACAAGCCTCCTGAAGAAGTGCACACGGGCACTCGTGCATTACAGAAGCGAAGGTGTTCGTCTGAGGGCGTAGATGCTGCCGGGCTCAGACTGTGTTTGGCTACTGTAAGTATTTGGAACCTCGTCACTGGCCAGCCAGCTTGATCCTGTAGCTCAGTCCTGAACACAGAGACAGTTTGTGTGCGTTCTTGTGATGTGGTTTTAGGTGTGACCTTCTGCAGCAGCTTGAAATCTTCTTTAAACAAAGTTATGTAACGACCACGAGTCATTTTAGGAAAAGGGGATGATATCAAAAAGCTATATATCTTGCATTATGGGTAATTACTCGTGGGGGTCACGCAGTCGCCCTCAGCATAAACATCACCTGTGTTACAGGCTGCCTTCCCATTGGCTGGAGGTGAGAGGGAGTGGCGTGGACTTGTTTGCGGCCCCAGTGTGCCTTTTTTCCCTCATTACTCTGCTTCATTCAGCAGCATCGTTCTCGACCTGCCCTGTCCTCTCATGCATGTTTTCGGACAACCAATTAGTGTTTTCATCCAGCAGGAGTTATGTAAGAAGAGTCAATATTTGTTGAAAACACCTTTCTTATTTAGCCTGAACGGGGGGTTTGGAAAGGCTTCAGTCATTCAGGGGGGGGGCGGTGGTGGTGGCTGGTGTTTATAGTGTAGTTGTCAAAGGCCTCTTTCTGCCCGTGCAAGGCGACATTTCGCACGGCTTCATGTTAGCTGATGTGTAGGAGGCATGTCGGTTCAAAATCACACTACAGTTCTATGTAATCTAACCAGATTTATAACTATGGAAGGAAAAACAAAAACCAGCATCCAGACCTAAAACCATCACATTACAAACACATAATCAGGTTTCTCAGTAGAACACAAACAAACACACACACACATGCACCCACACAGGCGAGCATGCAAAGGCCCTAAAGAGAGTCATTCACAGTCAGATGCAGTTTCTTGGAAATGTTTAGCAGGCTTGCAGTGAAGCACAGCCCAGATATACTGAGTTAATTCAGCCTCTGAAGCCTCTGGGATGTTGTTCCTGAAGCTTGCGTGCAAAAGTAGAGGTGACTCAAGGTTCGCTTTGTCAGAAATTTTCTCTGTCATGGCAAGTAAGGACATTCAAGGTTGGACTTATTGAGGCACTTCAGAACAGACGGAGATTTATTAAATTTGGGGAATTGTGTCTTTTAAGCCATACGTAATTCTAATTAGAAACATGCTGGAAATAATTACTTTAAGCTTCAATAGGAATGATTAAACTTCTTCAACTGGAATGACGTCACATGAGCACCGTCCACTCACTCATTAGCTAACGACATTGTGCTGCACGCATGCTTACCTGTCCGAAAGCAGGATGGAGCGAGCAGAAGCACAGCAAGGTGGTGACAATCACAGCCGACGCAAACATGTTTCCACGAACGCCAATCCAACGATCAGCAGTCCTCGAAGGTGTTGGAAGCTGTGCGTGCTTGGAGTCGGCAGCTCGGAGTGTGCAGAGAGTCCAGGTGAGAGAAAAGACCTCAGTTGGCAGCGGAAAAGCTGCTGCAGCTAAACAGCGTGGAATGCTGGGTTTACTCTTCAGGAACCAATCAGCAAAAGAGACTTGAAGAGAAATGTGACCACATTATTATCCCTTCACTTCATTTGGAGCGCACTTCCTGCTCAAAGCAGCTCGGTGATGGAGGGAATCTACAGAGGAGCTGTGCCCTCTGCAGGAATATATGCATACGTGCATTCCTGTACTGTACTGTAGAAGGACTGAACGCAACAGATGAGTCCCAGGTTACAAGCACAGAGCCCTGCCTGTCCTGGCTGACAGAGGGTTGTGGGGAGCTGGGGGACAGTGGGGTCAGGGGTCAACAACAGTGGTGATTTACAGTAACTACTAACTAACCATAGAACACCACTAAATTAAAAATTCCCCCCAGCGCACTGCTACTGGTCTGAAACTCCTCACAGTGACACCGCCTGTAAAGTAAGTAGTCGACTACATGGCTCTCAAATTACCTCGTGCATGTAACTCTGTGCTGCAGGGTGGTGCAGTGGTTAGCACTGTTGCCTCGCAGCAAGAAGGTCGCCGGTTCGCGTCACCGGAATCTTTCTTCGTGGAGTCTCCATGTTCTCCCCGTGCAGCGTGGGTTCTCTCCGGGTTCTCCGGCTTCCTCCCACAGTCCAAAAACATGATGAGGTTGAGGTGATTCTAAATTGTCCGTAGGTGTGAATGTGAGTGTGCTTGGTTGTCTGTCTCTAAGTGTAGCCCTGTGATAGACTGGTGACCTGTCCAGGTGTCCTCTGCCTTCGCCCTAAGTCAGCTGGGATAGACTCCAGCCCCCCCCGCGACCCTAGTGAGGATTAAGCGGTGTATAGATAATGGATGGACGTAACTCTGTTTATGTGATTACAAACTGTTGGCTGTGGAGAAAGTAAACAATATTTCTAATAACAAAACTGTCTTCATTTAAATAAGAGGATGAAGACATGCCATTAATAAAGCATCCATCTGGTAAATAGGCGTTTATCCTCAGTGTGTACACTCATACCACAGTCTGCAGTTCAAAGTGTAAGATGTATTAAGGAGACTAAGATATCGAGTGTTGCTTTGAGGAGCTTACAGTTGTTCCTTTGGTCGCTGGATTCACCTGAGAACTCATCTTGGTGGGTGGCTGTGTCTGAATGAGCTCAGAACAAGCTGCTGTCTGGCTCAGCATGGTGAGACAGCCCTGATGCAGCAAAACCAAAGAAACAAGAACCCAGCTGGACATCCTGGGGACTCAGTGCACAACTCACGCAGCCCACAGACATGAGTGGGACTCTATTGTGTCGTGCTTCAGACACTGAATCACACCGCAGCGTACAATCATGATTCATGCTTTCCAAACCGGATCCTTAAAGAAAACATTGTGACCACTTCTAAACAGGCATCCAGACAGCTTCATCCGGTGCCTTTCCACCCTCAGACCTATCTGGTCTTGTAGTACCACTCGCAGTTCTACCTACTCGTGTTCAGCTGCACTAATATAAAGATTGAATCAAGCAGCTCAATCTGTCCATAGCTCAGAAATACAGAGTCTATAAAAAGTATTCACCCCACAAAGAAGGTTTTCAACATTGAATCATCGTTAGTTTCATTCATCCAGCCACAAATTCTCCATCGGCTTGAGGTCTGCTCTCTGACTCACCTTGTTGTATTTACATCATTCCTGTTTAGCTTTGGCTGGAAAACAAATCTTTCCTCGTCGCAGTTCTCTTGCAGACTGCATCACATTGTCCTCCAGGGTTTCCCTATGCGGTACTGCATTCATGTTACCCTCCACCTTTACAAGCCTTCCAGGGCTGCTGCTGAGAGTCACAACATGATGATGCCACCACCGTGCTTCACACTGGGGATAGTGTGTTTGTGATTATGTTCGGCCAAACATCTACTCTGGTGGCCAAAAAGCTCAATTCTGGGCTTATCAGACCAAAGAACCTTCTTCCAGTTGACTGTGGAGGTCCACAAATGCCCTCTGGTGAATTCTCGTCAAGATTTCAGATGTTTTTTTTTCCAACAGTGGCTTTCTCTTTGCTTTGACCGGTGATGTACGGAGGAAACAGGTGTCGTATGAACAGTCTCCCATCTCAGCCACTGAAGCTCTTATAGAGGAGTCATAGGTGTCTTGGTTTCCTCCCTCACTGGTCTCTTGAGGATGTCCTGCTACAAATTTACACAGGAGCCATGTTCCTTCCATTTCTTAATGATGTATTTAACTGTACTCTACGGGATTTTCAAAGACGTGGAAATTCTCTTGTATCCATCCCCTGAGTTACGAAAGCTTTTTGGAGTCTTCTTTTGTCTTCATGATTGTCATGTCTGTCAAGTTTCTGTTCATGTCTGCACATTATGTCTCGTCTTTCCTGTTTTATTTTGAAATCACTTCACTGGGTGTTCGGTTCTAGTTTTACTTCCTGTACCTGTCTTGTCTCACCTGCTCCCTGATTACCTCCCTGCACCTGTTTCCCATCTACCCTCATTACCTCGTGTATTTTACCCTGTGTGTCTCACTGTCTCGTCGCCAGTTCGTTGCACTTCACAGTCCTCGTACCAGCATTATCCAAGTTAAGTCACAGTCTGTTTGATCTCGACCTTGTTTCTGCTTTTTGGACCTTGCTTCTGCTCGTCGATTCTTGGATACTTCTGCCTGTTGGACTGAATTTCTATGTACCGAACCCTGACCGTCATTAAACCTGTCTTTTACCTGAACCTACTGAGTCAAGCATTTGTGTCCACCTATTCTGTTAGTGAGTTCATGACAATGATGCAGTTCTAACCAGTGGCGTGGATTCACCAGTGACCTAGACCTTCCAGATACAGTTGTCTTCATACAGCAGTGCCTTGAGACACATTCACGGCACTCAGACAATCTCCTGACTTCAATGATTGTGTGACTTACTTGCAGTCACTTATTCTACATTTTTGATTTTTAGCTAATTGACATTGTAGAAATCTGTTTTCATTGTGACATGAATACTTTTTGGGTTTTTTTGGAAATTACTGTCAAAAAAGCCAAATAAAACTGATCATGATTCAACGTTGAAAAGCAATAAAAGAGAAAACCTTTTATAGGGAATGTAAAAGTTAAACTCTCGTGACTCATGTGAAACTAGACTAGACCGGTCCCTCAAAATCAGCTTAGCATCAATAACAATGATGAACATTCATGTTCAACCTCGTCATCGGAGTGGCTTAGTGCTCTTTTTGTCATTTAAAGGGGGTGGATTATGCTGGAGATGATTAAGTTGTATGCTTTGCATTTATTGTCTGACAGCCGCAGCACACAGCTGTTGTCATCGGTGGAAAGTAGACAAACAAAGCATTTTGTTTTAAATGGCCTTAAGACATAATTACAATGTTGAGATACTTTAATTGTTAAATTAAATTTTATATTACAGTGCTGGTATGATGCATCACATCATACCTTTGAGGAAACACATTTCACAACTATTGTTGTGATTCATGCTTTGATGAGCTCATCACACAGTCACATTACAGATGAGTTCAACGGTTACCAAATGCTTGTTAAAATCAGCTCAACCAGTTACAACATTAGAAAGCTACTTACGTGTTATTACATCAGTAATAATAATCCAATAATATCTCAAAATGGGGCAATTCTGCATTAAGAGAACTGAGTCTGATGCTCTGACTGTTCAGAAAAGGTTCAGTTTATTTCCAAGGCCTTTTTCAGAAACAAAACTGTCTTAATAAAAACATATAACAGCACCATGTACTTAATTGATTCAGTGATGTATTTTAGTATTTTTCTTAAAGAACAAGTCAGCTGAACTTCCTATGATCCTTCATATGGAGGATCCACACAGCTCCTGTCGCAGGTTTGCCAAACGTGCAGGAATGACTTCGACCAATTCGTCTCCAGCAGCTGAAGAGTTCTTGTAAGAACAGCAAACTCAACTTTGACATGTGCTTGGCGCTGCCGCGGGAGGTGAAGGCTCTTGAGCCGGTGAACAGAGAGGAGGGAGGAGAGGAGCAGGGAGGCAGGGTGACTGGGAACAAGTGGCCACTGTTGTTCAGGACGCTTCAGGAGTTTGTCATGAGGCTTCCAGCGGCTCTCCGGTGTTTGGATCCGTTCGTGCTTTTGTTCCTGCTGCTCCCGTTCACCTCACAGAACCGGATCATCGCAGAGACACCGGACCTCCAGATGTTCCCCACCTCCGGTAAATCCACGAAAACGCGCTCGGAGTTACGCAGGAGTCAGGTGGCCACGAGGGTCAGTGGTGTGGCGCAGCGTGGGCTTCATCAGCGCGCACCGTGGACCGTTGATTCTGTGTGTAAATGTAACTGTAGCGAGTTGGGTGTTTGAGAAAACAGTTTTATAAATAGAAGTGGGTTTTTTATCCTCATGTTGGCAACCAGGTGGAAATCATTTAAGCTGCAGACTCAAGTGGGATTTTCTCAGCTGCCTAAATTCAGCTGGCAAAGCACCAAGTGCCTGCTGCGCAGCACAACTGTGGCATTAACCTGAACAAATTTGCAGTCTGATGTTATTTTGCCAAACACATGGCAGAATTATTAACCCATCACTGGGGAGCTGAATCGTTTACTGTTTAACTTTGTTGATGAAATGTGCTGTGTAAGCAGAAACTTCAGCGCCAGTTTGATAGAAACAGAGCAGAGCCTGCTCATATTTATCCACATGATGTGCTTTAATGAATGATTTAAGGATGCAATAGCTTATTTAATGTAATATAGATGTTATTCAGCATGGATGAGGATACAAGAAAGGCTGAATTACTTTAACCATTTTATCTAAAAGCAGAAAACCTATAATAAATTATACTTTAATTTAGCAATAAACAGACACAAGGCCATAATAATGTTTATTAATGTACAGTTTTTGTCTTTAATATATCAGATCAAGTCAACTTTATGTTTAACACCAGCTGACAAAAGCCACAAAGACAAGATGAGGACTCTTATAATCAATCTGTAAAATACTGAAAACAAGAAAGAGCAACTTGTACGATCAAATTCTAAAATGTTAAAATATTAGGATGATTAAGAGCAACTAAAAGCCACTGAAAACACGTACATGCTGAGATTTTTCTTATCAACGTCAATAGAAACGAAGCATTTGATTGCGAGAGGAAGAATATTCCAAAGCTTTGTGGCTGCATTTATTATATATTCATATTACAATCACATATAACACAACAGTCCCTTAGCATCGGGTAAAACTGGTAAAAATATTGCTTCTGTTTGGATTGAAATTTTTGTTCGTTTACCCCAAATGACCCCATAAATGAGCGCGTGACAGACTCCATAAAGCCACGCTGCAAACTTTCACACTCTTCCCCTGACATCCACTCAAACAAGCCACCAGCACATTAGCATTCCGTTGCCACAGCGACAGCGGCAGCGGTATAGTAAACCAGCGTTTGTGTTTTCTTGCAGGACTCGGGGTGAAGGAGCACTCGCAGATTGTTGCCCAGCACAATAGACTGCGCAGCCGGGTCAAACCCATGGCGGCTAACATGCAAAAAATGGTTTGTGGCACCTATTGTCCGTCTCCTCTGTGCGTGTTTGAATGGTGCGTGATGCTGTCACGTTACTGTGAGTTTAACGTTTATCCCTTTGTGTGCTCTTGTTAAAAACCGGGGGGGGTGAGTGCACCGTCCACAGAGCTGATGATCACACCAGTCTATCTACCACAGGGGTGCCCAATCCTGGTCCTCAAGAGCCCCTATCCTGCATGTTTTAGATGTTTCCAACACACCTGATTCAAATGATCAGCTCATCATCAAGCTCTGCAGAAGCCTGATACCGATCCTGATCATTTGAATCAGGTGTGTTGGAAGAGGGAAACATCTAAAACATGCAGGATTGCGGCCCTCGAGGACCAGGATTGGACACCCCTGACCTAGACCTTCCAGATACAGTTGTCGTCATACAGCAGTGCCTTGAGACAATGTCTACAATGTCAATTAGCTAAAAATCAAAAATGTAGAATAAGGGATTGCAAGTAAGTCACACAATCAGTGAAGTCAGGAGATCGTCTGAGTGCCGTGAATGTGTCTCAAGGCATTGCTGTATGACGACAACTGTATCTGGAAGGTCTAGGTCAGGGGTGTCCAATCCTGATCTTCCAGGGTTGCAATCCTGCATGTTTTAGATGTGTCCCTCTTCCAACACACCAGATTCAAATGATCAGGATCATTATCAGGCTTCTGCAGAGCTTGACGATGAGCTGATCATTTGAATCAGGTGTGTTGGAAGAGGGAAACATCTAAAACATACAGGATTGCGGCCGTCGAGGACCAGGATTGGGCACCCCTGATCTATCACAGCTTTATAGGAATTACTGGTTTTTCACTATTGACTCTCTCTCCTCCTGGCAACAGGTTTTGAGCTTAATCAATATGTTTTTGAGTCCCATCCCTCCAAACCCTTAATGAATAGTGATGATGTAAAACCCAGCCGATGTGAATGCGAGCCAGCAGCTGAGAACTACAACAGGTAGTCGACTGGTCGCGGGCAAAGCAAAATTGCACACAAAGCACTAAACCGCCTTTGGTTCTACCTATTAAAGCAGGTTAGAGCACCATTTGTTCTGCTCTGCTGCAGGCTGAGTGATAGTGACGACAGTGAGAATGAGGCCGGAAATCAATTAGCTCGCATGGAGTCTTGTGATGGACGCACAATGAAATGACACCAATAGAATTAGTTTTTCTTCTCAGACAAATAAGGGTTTAAGCAAAGCGACATTTCCACTTGTTTGTGGTAACGATCAGCACATATAGTTAAACTCCTAATGTCAGAGGGCTGTGGTGAGGTCTTGGTGAACATGCAGCAGCTCTTAATGCTAAAATTCGTCTCAGGTTTTTCTAATCTCGCTAACCGATAAACAGTGAGAGCCAAATTGTCTCCCTATCTGACTTCATCTATTGCTTTGCCATACAGTACTTATCTGCACAACTGTCTTGCCTCGCACGTGATTACAACCGAGAGGTAATGACGGATTATGAAACTCACAATTCGCTAGATGCCCTCGGGGGCCTAATATGAGATTTGTTGCCAGGGCAAACTGTCACTTTGTCATAGATTACATCCTCAAAGCCACCCGTACAGACGGAGCCCCTTTTCTTCGACTGCTCTTCAAGCCTCGGAGAACTGTTCTCAACTGATAAGGCAGTAATGAGAAAAAGAGGATGTGGATAATCATTCTGCATTCACAACTCTGGTATTACAGGTAATTTCCCCGTGAAAACCCTCAGAGGAAGCTTTGCCGAACTGAAGAGGCATATTAAAGAGCTTTACTGATAAACGTTAAAAGGCTCAAGGCTTCGGCTGTGTTTGTGAATATCTGAATAAGGGTTTTTTTTTCTTTTTTTGCTCCATGCAGAAATGAACCAGTAAGCATTGTGGTGAGATTGTGTTGAAGTGATTTTTGTATAGTCCTTTAGGCTTTGCTCTCAGGATAAGATAAAACACATATACTTCCAGAAAGAGTAATGCTCCCCCCATCACCTAATGCAGGATTTCTTAGAGCTCTTGGGGATAAGAAGCATCATGACACAGACATTAAAGTCCACTTCTGATACGTAAACCTCTGTTTGTGAGATGTTATCCGACTAATCTCTCTCACACCTCATTTTGAATGCTTCATTAATTTATCGACCACCACGTACATCCGTGCTCTCAGTGAGCCATTCAAATCTCACAGCTGATGCAACGCGACGTGCTTGAAAATGAAATATCTCAGATGAAATATTGCCCAGTGACCTTATACCCCTGCCCCCGGTGGCATCAAAGACTTTGGCTCGCTGACGTTAGACAACAGAGTGAACAATGAAGTTAAGGGGCCTCTATTGTCGTACCTACATGTCGACATTAGATGATATGAGCGGTAATGAAGATTGACTCTTTAACTCACTGCTTAACATGTTGTAGAGCCTGCCAAGAAGACACAACATGTAAAAAAAGACCCGTCTGGATTCCTGGAGTCATATTTTTCCTCGTTCGGTCGAGAAACATCCATTTCATTCATTCATTGTTGAGCCGACTCTGCACATTCCTGCATGTTGTTTTCCTTTTGCTCGTCGTCGGAGTACCTGCGGAGCGATTGTGGAAAGTTTGTGTGGAATCCTGCTGTTTATTTAAATCAACCGCCAGCAAACCTTGTGCCACTTAGCGAAGTGTTTATGCACAATGAGTGTCAGTCTGTGTTTGTTGGCCCTGTCGTGGGCTGGCAGCTCGCTGAAGGTGTCTCCCTGCCTGCAGCCTGCTGTATACGCTGCCATTGGCTCTCGCCCCTGAAAAAGGATTAGGCATCTAAAGAAAATCACTCATGCACCATTAGCAGTGGCTCTCATGCCAAAGAGTTTTTTGTTTTTTTTAAACAATCCAGGCTCACATCAGTATCTACAAAGCACAAGATGAGTGTTATTCCATTAAGGTGCAAGTCCAAGTGAAGCAGCTTGTTATTTTGCTAATTGCAAGAGCAGTGAAGATAGAGGATTCCTGTTTCTAATTATTGATGTAATCGCTAATTTATTGTGATAAATGATCATTCATATACATTTCCAAAAGATAAAGTATTATATTCGGAGTGTCAGCTTTCACTACAAATGGTCAAATCTGATCCCGGCCGCTAAAGAAACTCCAATTCTTTACATTTTAATGCACATTTAAGAACTATTAAATGACACCGGAGCTATTAAATGACAGTAATGTCTTTATCTTCCAGGAGTGGAATGAGAAGTTGGCCGTACTTGCAAAGGAGAGAGCTGCATTGTGTCACGCGGAGCCGTCACTTCAACACGCCTCATCTTTCAGTCACACAGGCTGGAACACACGTCTCTCCGTTTACGGTGTCACGTCTTTTTCTGACATCATTGACTCCTGGTTTGAGGAGGGAAACGATTTTCTCTACTCGAGCGGGCGATGTAGAGAAAATGCCACCTGTCAACACTACACGCAGGTAAGCACACAAACTGTACAAGCTGTATATTTAGACGGAATTCTACGTTTATCCTTTCAAAATGCTGATGTGGTGCGTCTGAACCTTTTGTTGTTTTGCTGTTGTGTAGCTGGTCTGGGCTACTTCGAGTCACCTGGGATGTGCCGGCCAGCTGTGTCTGAGAGACGGGCAACTCTGGGAGATGTTTGTCTGCGCATATTATCCTGGGTAACGATGACACA
>NW_007579447.1:53426-60093 GCF_000690725.1 Stegastes partitus
TGAGTCAGCTGGGATAGACTCCAGCCCCCCATGACCCCAGTGAGGATTAAGTATAGATGATGGATGGATGGATTAAATAGAAGTGCCACAGTTTTACAACTTTATATTATTATGGCTGAATTGGCAACAGATTAAAGATTAGACTTTAGTTAAAGCTGTTTCTTGAACCCGAGCCATTCAATTTCAGTGCATTCTGTCCCAACAGATAAGGTGCAGTTTCCCTTTCACAGCTGTGATGTGATGATAGATGGAAACTGCTTCATGGTGTCTTCAGAAGCTGAATCCTACTACGGAGCCAAAAGTCACTGTCAGGTGAGAGACAGGTGTGTGTGGTCCCTACCTGTATGACAGGGGTGGGCAATCCTGGTCCTTGAGGGCCACAATCCTGCATGTTTTAGATGTTCCCCTCTTCTAACACACCTGATTCAAATGATCAGGATCGTTATCAGGCTTCTGCAGAGCTTGATGATGAGCTGACCGATTGAATCAGGTGTGTTGGAAGAGGGAAACATCTAAGACATGCAGGATTGTGGCCCTCCAGGACCAGGATTGGACACCCCTGCTCTACGACATACATGGGACTGTATAACATACCAAGTTGGCTCTTTTCCTTTATTGAACCATCAGGAACTAGGAGGCGCTCTAGCTCAAATCCACAGTCAGAAGGTTCAGGACATCCTGGCGTTTTATCTCACTCAGCTGGAGACGAGCAACGAGGTCATGAACACCGACTTTGAAACACGAAACTTCTGGATAGGTACAGTTATTGCTGTTGGTCATCCAAATTAATGCTAAAAAAATATCACAATGTTCTCTATCACTGGACGGCATTACCAGACTTGTGTGGGTTGCTGTGTTTTTCAGGCAGATTTACTGCTGGGTGGAGGTTGAGGAGATGGTGCACGGATAAAACAGCACTGTTTTTTTGCCCCACAGGTTTGACTTATAAGCCTCCGAAAGACTCATTTCGCTGGGACACAGGAGAGATCCCTACATTCAGCAGCTTTGCCTTCGGGCAGCCTGACAACCACGGGTAAGAGACACATTTAGGAGCAGACATTAGCTACTGCGGGTGAGTACATCATAAAAAGAGAAAGAGCTGAGGGGCAGTGGACCTGAACAAACAAACAGACTAAACACATCACCGGAAAGGAGGAGAATGTATTTCTCTGTATGAGCTTCGTTGTGAAAGTTTCGTGTTGCTGCAGAGCAATCAGAAAGAAAGATCTCATTTGTTTTTAATCTTGAAATACAGTTTTTCACTAACTAGGAAAAAAAACTGGCTGACATGCAACCGTCACCATGACCACTAGATGTCTCTCTGTTTCTCTCTGTGTCGCCCTCATCTACGCAACATCTACATCTATTCTAATCTGCTGTCCTCCAGAATCTCTTCCTACTGGCAGCACGTCTCACTGAGGTTATATAAATCACAATCTTTAGCCTATGCTGTCTAAATGGAAACAGCAAACTGGCTCCAAAAAATTCTTTTTGCTTTGACAGTTCGTGCAAACCCTCACAGCTTCTCCCTCTTCTGTCCAGGTTTGGAAACTGTGTGGAGCTGCAGGCATTAAGCGCCTTCAACTGGAATGACCAGCGCTGTAAAACACGGAACCGATACATCTGCCAGCATGGTGAGGCTCCGGCGGGGACGGGGGGTAGATGAAAGTGCGGATTAGGCGAAGGCAGAGTTCTCGTTCGCACAGCTGACTGCCCAGTGTGATCCGGTGGGCCTTCCTGCTCGGCGTAGCAGCAGCAGCAGCAGCGAACCGCTCAGCCACAGAGTTACCGCCGATCTGATGTTAAGGACATTAGATTTAGGCAGTAAGAACTCCCGTCCAGAGAGTCAAAAGCAAATAGCTGAATGTTGATAAACCACTCGTCTCTCTTTCCTATAATCTCTACACATTGCTTTTGTCCAGCTGCTGCAGGATGCCCACAGTTGACTTGCACTGGATTGTCCTCTCATATCTCCCCCCCCCCTCAAAACTTGGCATTGTACTGCATGTCCAGCAGCAGCTGCTTTGAAGCAGAAAAACCACCAGGCTCTGGGCTTCATGGTGAAACGGATCTGCCTCTCCAAAGGGCTGTAGTGCTATTAAAACAGGATTCAGTACTGGCCCCACTTTTTTTTTTTGGTTATAATTGATTTTTTTTTGGGACATTTTTACAGTTTTATTAGAGATGACAGTAAAGAGATTACTGTGACGTCGCAGTTCATGGTCAGTGTTTTATCCCCTAAGCCTCGCCGTTCAAGCAATCCCTTCAAATTACAAAGAGTGATTTGATTCAGGGTTTAATATAAAAATATCACTAAATGGGGCTTTATGATGTTTGTGTTTGTTTGAGTAGCATAAAGGCTGTTTTTCTCTCTTTTTTTGTTTAAATTTAAAATCGACTGCTCTTTAGAATTATTCCCACCACTCCCCCCTGCTCCCTCTGTATCCAGGCAATTAGAATTACCTGTTTCACTGGTAATCACTGTGGGGTCGAGTGTAAAATGTTAAGCCAGTGTGTCCAAGAATGATGTGAAAACAACACTTAAATCTCCATGTGATCCTGCCTACACATTTAAACATGCCTCTCAGTCCAAATCAATGGCACTCAGTGCTCACCATCAAGAACCTCTGAGCAATCAATATACGTCAGCTCCACAAAGGCCCGCGGTGCTTAGACACACACATCCCACTTACATTGATCGTGAGGAATGAGATGGTGGCAGATGTTCAGTTTTGCCCACTTGAGTGTGTCTTAGCGAGTGTCTGCTGTGTAATCTGGTATTGATCATTCATAGTGGAATGATCTGCTATGAATGCGGTCAGCGTTGCTAAGCTGACATTTTTACACCCTGCTTTTTTGAAAACCTTTTAAAGATATATTAGTTGTTGTTTTTTTATTTTATTTGAAACGGGGTTGTATGAGGTACTTATCCCCGCTCAGTGTATTACCAATGATGGTCTGCACAGGGGGATCAGTACAGAAGCTGTGCGGTGTTCTGGTATCGATGGGGTCGGCAACGAAATGTGTTTTAACCACCAGAATAAAAGATCTAACTAAAATAAAATCAGTATTTTCACTGCTTTATCTCGCTGTCTGACGGCTCACAAACTGACATTTTCATATAGTTCTCTTCAGAACCAGACTCCATAGACAAAAACAGTGATTTTTTTACCACACAGAAAAAGAGAGTTTGTCGTCTGTTATTGTGTCACTTTAGTGGTTTAATATGTTAGCTTAGATCCACAGCAAAGTGTTAAACCGCCAGTCGCACAAGAACACAAATAAACCGATTGATTGAGGCAGCAGTAGGTCAGTAACAACTATTTTCTGTAACATAAAATTGCTGTTTTTGTCAATGGAGTCTGGAGACTTCTTAAGAGCAATATAAAAGCTTCAGTTCCCTGTCTGAAATAGTTGCAAAGCAGTGAAAATATTATAAATATAGCATGCACTTCAACATATATTTTGTTTGTGTTGCTGACCCTGTCCACAGCCGTGCATCTCCAAACTGGTGTCATGATCCACTGTATGTAATACACGCAGTATGGATAAGTACATCATACAGTGCCTCTTCAAAATACCCCTTTAATGTCTCCCTCTTTGTAGTTTGTGTGACATAATTGATCACGTTCGAGAGAGGCTCGAGGCTCGGATCGTATCTCGCTAGTTGTTGCTACAGCAGCAAAGAGGCTAACAAAGCTAAACTTGTGTAAATATTCTTCCTCAATCAAGATTTTTTTTTTACCCTCTTCATCTCAAAATAAAAGTAGAATTTCACTGAGGCAACTAAGGGTGAGGTGCATAAATTCAGCTGATTATAAGCGCACAGAGCCTCGGAGCCCATCAGAGTAATTTCCACCCATCATTGCTGTGTTGTTTTAATTGGTAATAAAATGATAAGTGGATATCAAACAGCCTGAGGCCGACACACAAAAACATGTTTCTCCAGAGTGCTGCTTCTGTGTGTGTGTGTGTGTTTCCGTATGCATGTAAAGCAATCGACAGCTTTAGTCTCTTATATCCCATTAACAGTTTCTTCAAGGGCATCTTTGAATGGAATTAAAAGGGATTCATGACACAAACCCCGTTCTTCTACACGCTTCTTTGTTTTTCTTCTTTTTAACCGTGCTTTTTGTGCTAAATTTCCTGCCTATTATTAGCTCTGTAATGTGTTTTCACGTGTGTGTTTCACAGGTGCAGAGCGTATTTCCCAGTGGGACGACGGCAGCTGACCTGGATTTTGTCGGAGAGGTGAAATAGGTGTTACAATGAGCGCTGTTGTATGTCTGGATCAGTGTAGTTTAGATGTACTTGTACATACTGTACATGTTTGAATGTTTAAATCGTTTTATCATTAAATGCCTGTACGCTGCTCGGAGATATTTTTATTCTTTGCGTGTAACCTCCGAATGAGCAGCTTGAATTGGAATGAAAGGTCTGGTATTCACTGCCATACATGCCTGCTCTTTTTTTTTTTTCTTCTGTCTTCTCCGTCCTCGTTGGAAATCGATTTGGTCTGCCGGCATTAAGGGATGCTGGAGTTCTGTTAATATTGCTTGCAGGAATCCGGAGAAAGGAAAGGAAAGGCTTCTTACAATTATGATGGTTGGTTGGTTGCCTTGGAACCACATCATTTGTCCAAGAACAGGGTGGAAAGAACAAATAACAATCAGCAGCACTCTAAAGCCCAAAATGAACTAATTAAAGATCCTGTGGGTACGTTCTAGCAGCAGTTTTCCAGGATGCACACATTTGCACGTCTACTATTATTACTAACCTTTCACTTTGAATCTAAGAGTTGTTTTCAGTTCGTCAGACTTTCTCAGAACAGATAATGTGCAGATTCTTTATCACGGAGAGCGACATGTTCCATCAGCTTGATCCAGGCTCAAATATATTTTTGTTAAATTGTGGATGGATTTGGCAAAAACCAAACATTATTGGTCCCTCCCAATGAAGCCAAATGTCTTTCCTTTAGCACCAATATGACATTTAACTTTAAAGTTTTGAGTAAAATGCCTCATTACCTGATTTGGTTCGTTCATTTTCTGCTCAGGATGAATTTAACAAGTGATCCTTTAACATGGTGGCGCAGTTGGTAGCACTGTTGCCTCGCAGCAAGAAGGTGACCGGTTCGCGTCACCGGAATCTTTCTGCGTGGAGTCTCCATGTTCTCCCCATGCAGCGTGGGTTCTCTCCAGGTTCTCCGACTTCCTCCCACACAGTCCAGAAACATGTTGAGGTTAATTGGTGATTCTAAATTGTCCGTAGGTGTGAATGTGAGTGTGCTTGGTTGTCTGTCTCTAAGTGTAGCCCTGTGATAGACTGGTGACCTGTCCAGGGTGTCCCCTGCATTCACCTTAAGTCAGCTGGGATAGACTCCAACCCCCCCGTGACCCTAGTGAGGACTAAGCGGTGTATAGAAAATGGATGGATGGATCCTTTAACATCCAGCGCCTCTGTCAGGTCAAAATTCTAATTTCTTCAGTCTTTGGTTTGTCACCAAATACCCGCAGAACCAAACACGTTTCCGTCGGCCTCAGCTGGACCATATGTTCAGTAGTAATAGTCAAACGTTAGCGCCCTCCCTCCGTCTTGCTATTTGACACGCTTAACCTGAGGAACTTTCAGAAATTGCAAAAGTAGAATGAGCCTTAGTTCCTCTAATAATGGTCTGCCCCACAGACAATATTCATTTGACCTTAAAGTAATCATGTAAGAGAGAGAAAACCCGGGGATGAAACCGTGTGGCATATACTTTAAAAGAACAGAGAGAGGATACGAGCAGCTACGGCAGGAAATGGGATTCATTTGGGGGGTGCGTGTGAAGTATTTCTGGAAAGGTTGAATTGTTATGCACCATCTGTGGCACAGAACACACAACGCCAGAGAGGAAGAAAGATGTTCATCCAGTGGCTTGATTTCTCTCTGATGCTGGAAGAAGCTGGCGTTTGATTGGTGAAACGATACCAGTTGTTTTAAAAAATGATTCTAGTCTTTGTAGTTTACATTCAGCTATTTTGAGGATTCCTGAAGATGAATCTGAGCATGACAGGGAGGCGGGAGAGGAACTTAACCTCCTGTATGAGACCAAAACGCACTTAATATGAATAAACTGATTCATCAAGGTGCTTCATACGTTGCTGATTTTCCCACAGTGAATACAGTGACTCAGCTGCTGGCAACACATCTGATTCTGCCTACATGTACGGACTGAGATCACTGAGGGTGGAGCTGAAACAGTAAAAGAGTCTGGTGACCTGACAGACATGGTGCCATCGTAGAACACGGGACTTCTCTCTTCTATGTGCGTTTACAGTTTAGCGTGTGTGGAAGTGGATCAGGTGGTTTGACAACATGCTAAAAAAAAGAAAGACGAGATGGATGCAGATAATGAGGTCAGACCGACATGCGGTGCAACAGTGAAAGGGTCCAAACGAACAAAACAGGGACCAGGTCTCGGGGTTACGCAGTTCCAACCGTCCTTCAGCTCCGATGAGTGTCGACTTTACACAGTTTCTCTCTGCAAATATCCGTCCATCCTTTATCTATGCACCGCCTTCTCCTGTGGAGGGCCACAGGGAGGAGGGCGGAGTTTATTCCAGCTGGTTTAGGGTGAAAGGCAGCGTACACACTGGACAGGCCGCCAGTCTGCCAACACAAAGAG
>NW_007579447.1:60868-67749 GCF_000690725.1 Stegastes partitus
TTTTTTTTTGCTGATGTGTTGGTTCCTGCCTGCAACAGCTGCTCTAAACAGAGCCGTGGATGTGCATGCGTCTGACAGACAGTGTTCGCTGTATGTGTGGATCTCTGCCTCATGCGCGCAGCCTCCCGCTGGTCTCATGGTGCCCCCTGATAAGCTGGTGCTGCAGAGGGTTTCAGAATGGTGCTAGTGGCAGTGGAATTAGCTTCCATTGTCATGATAATGACAGTGATACTCTTGCCCCTTCCAACTCAGACCAGCCATTGTATGGAAACAGGAATGCAATTTCTCCTGCAGCGGCAACCGACAATCCTCTATGAGAGTGAAAGGTCCCTAAATGACTCTCCATTCAAGCGAAGCTGAGGGGGCCAGCAGCCAATTAAAGTGGGAGTAGCTGAACAGTGCCATCCCTAAGACCTAAGGCTGTCTCTAAACACACACATTAAGCATTACCAAGACACACACACACTTACACACATTAGCTGCTGTATTTTCCTTTTCCGACAAAGAGCATCTAATCCGCTAAACTACTTTTTCACCCCCCACAGACCTGATTCTTTCGGGGGTGCACAGGCAGTTTGTACTAAATAACTCGAGAGGTTTATTCAGCACAATGCGTACACAGATTCAGGAACATGAGTTACTGATTTGAAAATGCCTCGGAGTTGGGGAATTGTGGGGCCGGCGTTTCTGAGCAAAGTGGAGACGCTCTCCGACACCATCCATCATGGTTAAATTCTTTTGGTGGTGTTTATGGTATCAGACAGTCTCCTCTGGGCATTTCTCTGGCAGCTGAGGCAGAGTCACGACGGAGGGGTGAAGGGTTTCCAAAGTGTTCCCTCTACTCAGCTGTGAGTAAAGCGAATGTGTTGCTGCGAGTCTCTGCAAGCGTCGAGTTCAGAAGAAGTCTACTGGGCCAGATAAATTTGTTTTAAGCAATGCGACTAATAATTACCCGCCGCCGCCGCGCTGACAATTACTCAAAGAGTCTCCTCAAACAAAAACACTCCTCTTGAATGCTTCACTTGTTCTGCAGTCACCTTCACTCCCCAACATTGTCTCGGTTTGGCTCCACCACTGCCTCATGAATATTTCCTCCATCTAGGAGATCTCCCTCTGTAGTATAGATTTAAAATAAATATACACATTTGAGTGTTTGTAGGTCTACCATTGCTTGTTGGTTATTATTAGGTGTTAAGTAGTAGCTTGCCCTGCTAACAACGAAGAAGAACTTCAACAATCAAATGAGGAAAAATAAGCATGCACATAAACCAAGCTGGTGCACCCTTATCGGCCACTTTCATAATAAATTACTGGCAACTCCAATCTGCAAATATCAGTTAAGGTGTGACCTATTGCATGTTGACATAAACAGACATTTCAGTTCAGCTCCTCTTTATGTGTTTTGTTGACATTTTGATCTGTAGTCAGCCAGCCTCGACCGAGCACAGGTAATCTGTATTCACCTGAAAATAAACTCCGACAAATGATGCTAATAACTTACATTTGAGTAATGTGGGGAAAAAACAAACAAACTGCAGTCCCCATCTGGAAGGAAGCTGCTGAGCATTTTAACCCTAAAGTGACTTTTAGCAACTAAAAGCAGGAGCTTTTATGACCGTATTAGATTTAATACAGGAATACTGTTTATTCTTTGAAATTTCTCTATTTGTGTTTATCAGTCGTGTTATGACAAATATTCTAAAAATATTCTAATGTAAATATTTATGGTTTAAATGATCTTTTAACTGACATCGAAAGGAGCCAGTTGAGGTGGCTCGGGCATCTTTTCTGGATACCTCCTGGACGCCTCCCTGGGGAGGTGTTCCGGGTGTGTCCCACCAGGAGGAGACCTCGGGGAAGATCCAGGACATGCTGGAGAGACTATGTCTCCCAGCTGGCCTGGGAACGCCTCGGGGTCACCCCGGAAGAACTGGGGGAGGTGTGTGCGGATCGGGAAGTCTGGGCGGCTTTGCTAAGGCTGCAGCCTCCACGACCCGACTCTGGATAAGCGGGAGAAGATGGATGGATGGATGGATGATCTTTTATGGGGGCTGCAAGGTGGCTCGGTGGTTAGCACTGTTGCCTCGCAGCAAGAAGGTCGCCAGTTCGGGTTCCGGTGAGGACACCCGGGATCTTTCTGAGTGGAGTCTCCATGTTCTCCCCGCGCAGCGTGGGTGCTCTTCGGGTTCTCGTCCCACACAGTCCAAAAACATGATGAGGTTAAAAGTGTAGCCCTGTGATAGACTGGTTACCTGTTGCTGATTAGAGGCAGATCTTGTCTAAAATTCAATATCTCCATAAGTATTACAATGGGGCTGCAAGGTGGAGCAGTGGTTAGCACCGTTGCCTTGCAGCTGGAAGGTTGCTGGTTCGCATCCCGGTGAGGACACCCGGGATCTTTCTTTGCCAGGTTCTCTGGCTTCCTCCCACAAGGTCCGAAAACATGTTGAGGTTAATTGGTGATTCTAAATTGTCCGTAGGTGTGAGGAGGAGGAGGAGGGGTGACGACTGAAACAACACTGTCTTTAACAGGAACTTCATGAAAATAGAGCAGTTGGACACAAGTGCTGTTGGCTCTTTGCAGCAGGTGTTTGCTCGAATATGAATTTTAAGGTAGCGACAGACACCGAGTGCAAACTATCCCTCCATCGTGTGATGCTACAAGACCGGGGCTCTGATGAAAGCTCTCGTACGGCTGCAATCAGACTCCAATTATCGCTCTTTACATCTCAATGAGGAAATCCAGCTGCACTGTAGGATCTGATGATACAGGCGGAGGAGTGACTGTGTATGTTTATGAGCACAGGCAGATGATACTTACAGGGGAGGAGGGGGTTTCTAATCATCCGAACAAATCAAGCAAAGGACTGCACTAAGAACTCACTTTATATCTTCACCTGCTCCTGGCCTCTATTTACCAGAAGTAGGACAGTATTTTCCATCATTGTCATGCTCTTCGCAGCGGTTTGGCATTTCTCTTAGGATGGCAAATAACACGAGGGCATTCACAGAGGCTCTATTGTGTGAGTAAGATTGAATTACGATTATGAATTCTATTTAATTATTTGTGCGAGCCATTTATTCTTCTCTAACTTTTTTTTTTTTTTTTTTCTGGCTGGAAAAAAAATTCAAAAGGACAAAGACAAGTATTGGTTTATGGAGGGAAAAAAAACAAAACATAAAACATACTTATCGGAGTCTCAGATATGAACCCAGTTTAATTTTACATCAAACCAATATTCAGTCTAGTCAGAGGGCTGCAGTGATTATTCTGGCCATCCTCAATCACCATTAAACCATTATTTCTGTGTCCTTTATCTCCACCGTGCTCTTCCCTTCTGTCTCTCTCTCTGTCCGTCGCTGTGTTTCTGCTGCTTGCTTTGCTTTGTCTTTTTCATTTTCTCTTTTCGGCGCAGTCGGTATTGAGCGGCCCACAGCATTTGGATGCGAGATGAACTTTGATAAGAGTTAATGAGAACACAGCATTGTGCAGCCAAAGAATGGCTCGGGCTGCACTCGAGAGCCTCCTCGCCAGGAAATGGACTGTAAAGAGCCACAGCCACCCACTCCTCCAGGTCTGGAAGAGGAGGAGGAGGAAGAGGAGGAGGAGGTAGAGGAGAATGACAAGGAGGAACTGTGGGGATGGATGAAGAATGGAAGAAAAGGATTGAGGCACAGAAATGCAGAATAGAGGCGGCACGACACAATGATTTAAAGAACCCAACTTTTAAACAAAACTGCACTCGTGTACGTCTGACTTCATTAATAGATGGTTCTATTGGTCTTCCTAATGATGCAGAACTTCATGACAAGTCTTCTCCAAACCAAGGTTTATGCCCACAAGGTGAAAAGCAAAAAATATGCCTCATGTTTTAAAAAAAAATACTGTGATCCTCCACCTGGATCAATCTAGCGATGCTTCTGTTATTGTGGTACAGCTTCACATGTCTGCTCATTCAGTTCTAAAAGTTTAAAGATTTTTTTTGTGTGTTTTTGTGTGACTACATTTGGTTCAGAAAATATCAACAGTTCAACTTCTGTGTCAGAGTTTTTTTTTTACTGTGTGCTCAAAGACTTTTCATCACAGTTTGTTTTTTAAGAATATATTTCAACTCCTCCATCATCACAGATTATTCGACCTCCAACATCACAGATTCAGAATCAGTGAAAAACTTGAGCTCAATAGTTCCTGAGATGTTGTTGAAAAAACGTGTTGGAAGTGCGTCGACTCGCAATTTTTTAAAAAAAAAGATTTATCTGGTAAAAATTCACAGATCCTTTTTAAGTATGATTGAAAAGTTTCAAGCAAATCCCAGATGGTCAAGCAGAAGAAGATTTAACATCAAATAACCTGATAAATAATAAAGATTTGCAGTTTTTAATGATCAGGATATTTCTACCAAACACATCCCATTTTGTTTCGTTAAAGAGAGGCGGAACTACGGTGGCCCAGAAGTGTCACAACAAAACAAAACAAAAGCCACAACACAGCGCAATAAGCCGCAACGCTACAAAATTAACCACAACACAACCTAACTAAATTAACCACAACACTACAAAATAAACCACAACACTACAAAATAAGCCGCAATGCAACACAAAGGCTGCAACAGAAATTGTTTTTTTTTTTTTTTTTGTTTGTTTTTTTTACCCGGAAGTTTTACTGTGAAGTGCGCATCGCCAGACGAAGCGAGCAGAAGCCGGAGATTGATGGAAACAACTCGAGCAGTAAGTAAAGTACTGATAGTAAATAATGTTTAATAATTTCAGCTATTACAGCTGTTGTTAACTTTGAATTATAAATAAAGAGCCATTGCATGTTTGACTTGTTAATGTGGACGCCAGAGGTACAGCCTGTTTTTGCAGATTTTAGTTTTCCTGAATGATTGAACTTGAATGGATCTCCAGAAACTTGTTTCACACAGTATAACCTCCGGGTTTAAAAAAAAACAACTTCTGTTGCAGCCGTTGTGTTACGGCTTATTTTGTAGTGTTGTGGTTAATTTGGTTGTGTTGTGGCTTGTTTTGTAGTGTTGCGGCTAATTTTGTAGCATTGTGGCTAATTTTGTAGTGTTGTGGCTTATTGTGTTGTGTTGTGGCTTTTGTTTTGTTGTGACACTTCTGGGCCACCGTAGTTCCGCCTCTCTTCCTGAGCTCACCTTTAAGACGAAGCAGACTTTACAATTTCAACCAGCAAAACACTGATTTTTACCCAGATGTTAAGAATATAGTGGATTTTTTTCCTTACAAGTTGCACAATCTGGGTTTTAGCAGCAAAAATAACATTTGTAATTTGCATAAGGATTAAGATCAATTACAAAAAACACAATTTGGTCACAATATGAGCTACAACATCTCAATACGCTGCTTAAAAAGCCTTGTCTCGGCCCGATTTCATATTCACCTGTCATGAAGCTGCATTCTGTTCTATATTTTCCTCAGACCTCTAACACTCGTCAAACACGTTCCAACTATTAGATGTATTTCTGTTTCCACTGACAACCAGGAGGAAAAAAAAAACAAACCACCGTCTCTATTGGCCAGCAACCTGCTGCACCGCTGTTTTCCTGTCAGACATGATGTGCTTTTAGGGCTGAACAAGCTTTTCTTACAATTGCCAACAAATAACAGATAGAAAAGGAAAACAGCGCTGAACAACTTGTGTCTTAACATTGTGAACCAGTGAACACGGAGCCATGTTAGTGCTGCGTGTAAACACCTCCTGGTAAAACACGCTAAGCACTTTGGTCTTCTGTAGAGCTCCTGATGTTTTATTAGAAGGTCAAGTGGCTGGACAAGATGAAATATTCAAGGCTCAATGATTAAAATACTACTTAAGGAATTTCAAATATCTGCAGGCACAACAAAGACACACTCCAGCTGACAATGTGCCTTAAAACTCTGGCGTCTTGGAAAGGATTTTCTTTTTCTTTATTTGTCAAGAAAGAGCAACAGCACTTTCCCTCTTTGATCACCTTCAACAGTCTCCCCATCGAGACCATTGTGTGTTCACAATCTGCCGCTGATCTCAGACAAGAAAGGCAACGAGAAAGAAACCTCGTCAGGAAATACATCTGTGCAGTAATCTGTTCTCTGCAGAACCAAAACCGTTAAAGGAAATAGTCAAGGTTGCATCCAAAACCACAGTTTCCTCCTATTTTTTTTTATTTCTAAAACTCTCCTCTCAGATCAGAAGTTTTGAGGGAACAGCCACTGAGAAAAAAAAAAGATTTGAAATGTACAAATGCTAAATAATTTATGTTTTTTTGATTGTTGAAGCATTTTAGGGCTGTTTTCTCATTTTCACTGGATTTTTTTTAAACACTAATCACCTTCAAATAAAACAAGACGGCCTTTCTGCCATTTCAAACACATTTCCTGACATATTTTGCAAAACCAATGTACTCAACTACATTCATCATGCTGCTAGAATCAAATGAACACCTCTGCAGACGTTTTACTGGAGGATGATGTAAATAAAGACTAAAGGTGCAGCTAGTGTCTGAGGCCTGAGGAGTAAGCAGAGGGGCGTGTGTGATGACAGCAAAATAAGACATTAAACAGGCATTAAGAAAGGTACGAGCAGTGCTTGACGACGGAGTGGCCTCCTCGGTCGCCGACGAGGACGGCGAGAGAGGAGGAGGAGGAGGAGAGGAGATCAGGAGGCGAAGGAGTGGAACATCTTGAGGAGGCTGCTGATAACTGAATAAATAAAGGGCTGAGAGAGGAGAGGGCTTCTCAAGGATGTCATATCTTAATTGAAAATGACAGCTTCAATTAAAAATGTAATCATTCTGTCCGTTTTCTAATTAAAAGCGAAACGACTGATAGTTTTGACTCATTAACTTCAAAGAGCGATGCAGCCTGACAGCGTGAGGAGG
>NW_007579447.1:68509-76621 GCF_000690725.1 Stegastes partitus
GCTACGATGACTGTCTACTAGAGACACGGCTCTCGGTCAGCGGATGAGCGGGTCAGAGATAATAACCAGGAAGCAGCGAGCGGCTACTCGGTCATGGAGGTCGTTAGGCCTGACAAAAAGCAGAGCGCTTACAGCCATAAGTGACAATTATTTCTTTAAAAGAAGAACAGCCTCTTCCTCATTACTGGGTGTCTGAGCCAACAGTGATACAAAGAAGACTCACACTGATGCTCATTACCTGAGTCACACATCCGCTCTATGTGAGGTGACGGTTTAGGATCAGACCCACCTGGTGAGGGTTTGTTCCCTGACAGGCAGCTGAATCAGGGTCTAGTTAGGAACACAAAGCGTAAATATCATCACAAATCAATGATTATTTAGTGGCTTTGACTGACGAAATTGGTAGATAAATATGGAATTATATTTGTGCCACAATCCCGAGCAAACAAAAATCTAGTCTGCGCTCAAAACTATTACTGCTGTGTTTGCAGCTATCAACATAAACGCACGGTCAGGCTGTTTTTTGCTCGGTTTTGTCATTTACACTCGTGGTGTCTTTCTTGCGTAAAACACTGATAATCTGTTCAAGCTTAACTCTGCCTCCACGTTCGTCCACCACCGCCACCGCCGCCACCGCCGATGATGGAAACAGAAGTGTGACCACTAACTAAACTAGTGTTGAAGAACTTTTACTCATAGTCCTCATGTGAAGTTTGCTGTAGTGGGTGTTTATTAGTATTCCGGTATACGGTGGGCTCACCAACACAGAGCATGAGTCTGTGAAGGTGGACCGACCCTGAACATCTGCCGAGTCACACATTTATACTGTCAGTCAGAGGGTAGGGAGGCCTGTATGTAAATACAGAGGTGAATAGAAGCAAATTAACATACAGTTGCTAATCAAATGACCGGAGGTAAGGGGGGGGGCAATGAACCACAGGTGTTGAAATCGGAGTCTGGTGACCAGACGGGTGGTGGATTGGGGTTCTGACAGCATACAGTTGCTAATCAAATGGCAGGAGGTAAGGGGACAATGAACAACAGGGGGTGGAATCAGGGGTCTGTGACAGGAGGTGGGAAAACACATGGCAACAGGGGATGAAATCAGGGGTCTGTGACCATCAAAATAAAAGAAAATGACTTTCTTCATCACTAGCATCAGCAGCCGAATACTGCCTGTGCGTTCTGGCCACTTCCACCCCATCGGAGCGCTCCCCTGGGGTGGAAATAGCCTGAATGTGCACAATCGCACCAGTCAGTTAGGCTGAAATCCAGCGATGCGTAGTGTTCTAACAATACACTAGTTATTATAACAACTATAAACAATAAATATTAACTACAAATGAGCCTTCAAGCATCAAGCCCTCCTCGTATCTCCACCTCCGTTTTGACAATCCGACATAAAAGAAAGTTATACATTTAGCGTCGGATTATCGAGTCACGACTGGAGCTCCACAGATTAACTGCTAAACAACCAGGAGGACAAAAGGCTACAAAAGATTTCTTGGGGCAGTGCCATCAAACAACAAGGACATTTTATCATCAGTTGATTTTATGAACATTTAGCTGCAAACGTGAAACATTAATAGTGTCTGTTCTCCTACATGATGACGGTAAGTCCGCGAGTCGCTCTTCACTCTGGCTCGGCACCAGCTCCTGAGGGGAAAATCTGGCTCAATTAAAGGCTCCACTGTTTGTACCAGGCAGCTGCTTATTTGTCTGTCCGCCGCTCCGAGTAATCACGGATCACGGTCAAATATTTGACATGTACAGTTCGCTCACTTCTTTTTTTAAAGTGGCTGGAGTGCTGTTCACATGCCAGCAGTGCATGAAGGCTTACAGTCATTCTCTTTACGGGTCAGCTGATTGTTTCAGGAGCAAAAAATATGGGTTAGTGAGAAAAACATGTTCGTCACAAAGTGTGTGAGAACTCTCATTTTTCCTCACCAGTTGTCCTCATGTGTATTTGCTTTAATTTAACCATTGCATCACATACTATCCGCTGGCTTACTGGAGGATTACTTCCATCACATGGGGGACAAAAGTAGAAACACACTGTCATTAATTAGTTCCCTTTTATGAAGCTACAGGTCAGATGTGGTGTAATTATTTGCTCCTTTGTTCAGACTTACCTTTCTTTGCTGCTTTGTACTGACTACCATGCAGTTAAAAAGTCCACCAAACACTTCCTGGTTTTATGGTGTTGGTGACATCACCAGAGTGACATCACTGAACCACACCAAGTGGAGGGTTTTTTTTTCTTCCTTTAACTGAATGTTCATTTTGTATTAAAAAGCTTCATCAAATAGTGACTTTAATGGGAAACATTTAGAGATGCCAGCAGTTTGCAGCGTGTACAGTGATGCTGTTGCCGTTCTGTTTGCGTCAGGGTTTCAGATTAGGTCACCGTGCTGCATGATGGAAGGGCCGAAGTGATGCAGGTGTGATTGAGCTCCATATATAAGGAGATACGAGATTCTGCTCCTTCAGCAGAGAGGTGAGATGCTGCTGCTGCCATAAAGTGTCTTTTTTTTTTTCAATGCAAAGGGTTAGTGTTTAAAATATCTTTTTCCTTGTAAATTATTTTCTTGTATTATTGTATTTTTTATTTTATTAAATTATTTTTTCTAATGTCGCTTTCAAGGCAAAGGAAATATGCGCAGAAAAAAAGTGACATTATTTTGAAAAATTAAATAAATACATAAAAATGAAAAAATAATAACATTTAAATATTTTTTTAAAAAGTAATAAAAAAATATAAAAAAAACAAAAATAAATAATAATTATTTTTTTATTAGTTTATTGATTTGTCTTTATACTTCTACTTTTATTTGCCTAGTTGAAAAAAAAAATCCTCTTCTGCTCAGTCTGCCTGCCTTCCACTTTCCATGACCTGTTGGCCCGACTGCTCCACAATCTTAAACAAACAGTTGGACATTTGGAACAAGAAGGTAAGCAGCATTTTCTTTTGCTCCTCTTTTATCAATGGTAATAGGTTTAAGTATTAATTTTAAATGTGGTAACGAATACTACACACAGACACGTCACTATGACCTCCAACAAAGAAAATTTTAAAGTGCGAGTCAAGATCTAGTCTCACTGTGACTACAATACAAATGACTAAAATTAATGTGATGTGTTGGTATAAAAATGTCTTTACACATACTTGTATTCTGCCCATGTACACATATCAGGAGCAATTATTTGTTGTTTTTTTTGTCTGTAGACACTCTTCCATCTGTACAGAGTCAAGATTATACAAGACATGATGCCTTCCAGTTTAAACTATGGACTGAAAATAAAAGAAAAACACCATAAAACATACATAAAAGCACAGATTCAAATAATATGTGACTAAGGGATTTTTTTTCCTTTTTTTGGGAGGATTATGTTTTTTTCATCCTGTCGTTGGGATGAATCACTACTGTTTTGGTTTCCCAGCAACATGTCAACAGCATTAGCCTCGGTCTGTCTTACAGAGTCTGACGGGAACCAGCAGACGTGTTCGAACAAACCGTCATGAAAAGGTGCATCATCAGACAAAGAGAGATGCTGCCTGTGCTAAATCTCTCTCTGTTCCTCTGCCTTGGTTTTTTTTTTTTTTGCACCCTTTAAAGCAACATTGTGCAATAAATTAACCTGAAATGATTTGGATGGAATTTGTAACAGCAAGAATGGCTCCTCTTTTATTTTATTATTCCAAATAAACCGTGGAGGGTGAATGGTTTGGAGTGAGCTAACATTGGGTAGCCAGATTTATTGAGCTGAAGCACACATGGAATAGGCAACGTTAAGCCTTTGCTCTTTAAAGAATTGTACTTTTTTCTGACTGGCCACCTTCTGGAGGTGACATCCAGTGCTTGTGATTCCTTCTGTTGTTGGTGTGGAAGTGGCAAAGCAAGCTGTGAACCTGCTTCTTCTTCTCGATTGGAGATGGCAGCTGCTCGAATGCATCTGTAGCCGACATGTGAGACCAAACCCAACCTGGGACACGAGAGTCAAAGGCCGTATGTAATTTGTTTTTTCTGCACATGCTCTTGTTAGTCCACGTGGGAAATGTGCCCAGAAAGTGGAAAATGTCACTGTAGCTTAGCATTAAAATGTTTTTTTTCTGTCTCCCTGCACCATCAGTTTTGAGCTGAGGTACATTACAAGCTGGTGATGTTACTCTGATGGAGGTGAACATACATTTACCAAGAAGACCGTAGTTAGACTTTGTGGCTGTGCTGTCCCTGAAACAGATGGCTGTTCGGTTCATGTCCCGGTGAAGACACCCGAGATCTTTGCATGTTCTCCCCGTGTAGCGTGGGTTCTCTCCGGGTTCTCCGGCTTCCTCCCACAAGGTCCAAAAACATGTTGAGGTTAATTAGTGATTCTAAATTGTCCGTAGGTGTGAATGTGAGTGTGCTTGGTTGTCTCTCAGGCCACGTTTACACATAGCCGGCATTCACAAAAACGGATTTATGTTTTCAAAAAAATCCCGCATAAACACGTCGTTAAGAGCTGCTATGAGCTGCCAAACCTGTAGGGGGCAGTGTAACGAGAAGCATAAAGCAATGCTAGCCAATCAGAATCCTGGAAAAAACAAAAACTTCTTGTTGCTTAAACGATATTAGCTCGAGAGTTGTTGGACCAACAGAGAAGTGGAGCTGCTCCTAAATGTGGTGTTAGAGGACAAAACAAGTAAAACTCTTGAAACTATTGACTAGGAAACATGTCAGTCCAGGTATATGGATGTAGCTGAACTACAAACGTGGGTCGCACACATATGACGCTGATGACGCTTTGGTCGCATACTGTGACGTCAAACTCCGTCTCCTCCTGTCTACATGCAAACGTAAAGACAGAGTTTTTCCAAATCTTAAATCTTCCAAAACTCCTTTGGCCGGAGTTTTCAGATGTGATCATTTTCGGTGAGCTGACAAGATGAACTTAAAATGAGGAGTAGAATTAGTTCTCACACATGCAGGCAGCAGTGAAGGAATGTTTTCTTCGTTTTCTCCTACACTTGTCCCTGAGAGTCAACATCAGAGCATGTAATTAACACATCTAATAACTGGATCTGTGTTTTTTTTCCTCTAAGACAATAAAAGTCTTTTGTTCGCACGTCTTTTCGGGAACAGTATACACTCTCTGTCTTGCATATTTTTCCTTTTCTTGTGTAAGTTTCTGCAGCTTTTGTTTATCGTGCTCGGTAAAAGGGTCTTTGAAAGGCATTTCAAGGAGCTTCTGCAAATTCCAACCATCAACATGTTGCTGGTGTAGGTGCAGGATGTGGTCGGTGCGTAACGCTTTTCAGATTCACAAAGCTTTGGGAATGCGGTCACTTCTTAAAGCAGCAAATGTATTGTTTTGTTGCAGTTATAACAAGATGCAAATGTTAAGAAGGAAAAACTATAACCAAGCCAGCAGACAAACCAGTAACCTTGTTAACCCTCGGCGGCGGTTTCAGGAGGAACAAGTCTGGCCTTCGCTTTCGTTTCAAGCTGGTCTCGGTGTCAGAGTCCTGCTGCCCACACAGACCCTGTAGTCAGCTCGTCTGTCCGTTATTTACAACAACGCTCTGCATATTCTGTTGGCATGAATCTGATGATTGTCGCCACTCAAACAGCAAAATTATACGTACACACTGCACACAAACAAACACACACAGCGTCTAAACACAAATAGACCTATACGGGCTGTGTGAGATCCCAGAATATGTTCCTCTGACCTGAAACTGAACCTGAAAGGTAATCAGAGCCCACAAAGATGAAAAAACAATCTGATCATTACATTGTTGGCTTGCGTAACGTTACTAAGTGCAAAAACAAGACTCTTAAGAAACTGAGGGCTAAAATAATCATTATGTCTGCAGCACAAGTAGATCCAGAACTGTAGTTTACGCCTTACAGAGTACCTAAACAGGATGAAACCAAAGATCTGGTTTGGTTAACTGGTCACCGTCGCTATTTGTTCAGTTTAGTTTCACTGGTTTTTGGCAATTTCACTGCTCTGATTCTCTCTCGTTGCCTCTTTTCCGGTTGCAGCAGGAAGCTTTTTGCTGCTCCTCGACAACAAACACGGTGAACACAGTGGAGCATTTACAGGGGATGGGCCAATTCTGTCCCTCTGGGGTTTAGTGGAGAGCAAACCAGATAAATAAGGAGAGTAAATGCTGGGTTTCATTTCACGAGGTTGATGAAGCAAAACCCCCAAATAAATACTAATATTGCTTTTTGTCTGCTTGATGGTTAAATGGTGTCATTTTGCCATCTTAGGTGCAACTTTAAGCGAGTGTCAGTAAAATGCAGGTGACCTTACTGAGCTGCATTAACTAATATATTAAATTACAACATTCTGCATAATCTTAGATGCTTAGATGCTCTTATTCATATGAACTTACAGTCGTGACTCGATAATCCGACCCTTAACAATCCTAAACCTTGCTATCCGACAGGTTTTTAGGAAAAACCAACAGAACCCATGAAAAACAGCCTTAACATACCGACAGCCTCAGACGTGACATTTAATGTCACCAATCAGGATAATGGCGTATTATCTGACTGAACAATCCCACAGATTGGCTACGTTCACACTGCAGGACTTAATGCTCAATTCGGATTTTTTTGTGATATCCGATTTCTTTGTGAGTTCCTTCACATTTCCAATTCAATGCGACTTGTATGTGATCTGCTGTGTGAACTTCATAAAAGTGTCCCGCATGAGCAGAAGAGGACACGACGACGTCACACACAGTGAGCGTGCTCAGTGTTTATGGAAGTAAACATGGATGGTAACGGTGGAGTGTATTTGCCACTCCCCCGCCGCCACTGATGGTGGAACCAGAACTGTGACCACTAACTAAACCAGCATCAGCAGCCAAGTACTGCCTGTGCGTTCCGGCCACTTCCACCCCGTCAGAGCGCTCCGCCGGGGTGGAAGTGTCCCCCAACCGCGACGAATATTCTGATATTCATCATTAATTGGGCCTGAATATCCAGAGACCAGAAAGTGCTATTGGGACCAACCCGAATAGTTATTATAACAACTATGAACAATAAATATGAACAACAAATGAGCCTTCAAGCATCAAGCCCTCCTCGTATCTTGACCTCCGACAGCGTTGCTATCCGACATAAAAGAAGGTTTTACATTTAGTGTCGGATTATCGAGTCACAGCTGTAATTTAAAATTTGTTCACACGACCTGATGTTTTCAGGTCTTCCCTGAGTAGATATCAGTTTGCATTTGGACTCTACATATGCATAAAGTTGTACATAAAATTAAAAAAGCTCAGTTCTGTCTCAGAAACTCAGAACGTCTCTCTGCTCTCGTTACACAGAACGTCTCTTTATGTTGCTTCGACACAAACGCCTCAAATTCAACATACATGAGGGCAAATATCTTCTAAGCACATCATTTAATATTTTTAATCATACTATTTTCTGTGCATTTTTTTCTAATGTGTTCTGATGTGTTTCTGTCAGGCTCTCAGGCTGATGCAGCAAATGTCTGGTTAGTTAAGAGGTTTTTTTTTTTTTTCCGTCACAGCTGGGCAGTCCAAGTGAACAAGGCTGTCCCTGACACAAAAAGATAGGGCTGTGGAGGATGATGAATGGGGCTGCTTGAGAATGCTCCTCAGTTCAGCCACGCTCTCCATTGTGTCTGTCTCGCTGCAGGAGGCAGGGGGGGAAAGAGACGCTAATGCAAAGTTAACCGAGTTTCAGATTCTCGCTATCTCAGGGAATAATTGAATCCTCCTACTAATTAGTCATCAGAGACCGGCCAATACGAGTTGGATCATCCTCTGAGGAACCTGCTGCGCTCCTCGTCGAATCCGTTTTTCTTTGTTCGACACATCACAAGTCTGGAAACGCCGTGCAGTCATATGTGTGGTCTGTGTCCGAGAGATGCTCCGGGGGGAGACGGCCTCGTCCAAAACTGAGATCAAACCGGACAGAGGACGCTCTTATCTCACATTCAAGTTTGCAGCATTAAAACCAAATCCTGACAACAAAGGCACACTCTAATTCCATGTTTTTCAGCTAAAACATCAAAACGACATTCCAAGGTCATAGATTCTTTGCCGTTATCAATTCAATTCAGTTCAGTAAAATTTTATTCATACCA
>NW_007579447.1:77791-80293 GCF_000690725.1 Stegastes partitus
ACACACACACACACACACACACACAAACCAGCTACGAACGCACACAACACAATAAAAGACACACTGGCTCAGACCCGGACTATAACTCGCTGTCCGATTGAGTTTGCAGGTCCAGTAGCAGAACATAATGAGGTTTTCACACTGAGACACTCAAGCTGGAGAGAGCGGTGGTGGGGGATGATGTGGTGGGAGTCGGTGGGTGTGACAACGAGAAAAAAAAAAAAGAAGGGGGAAGGAAAGAGAAAAGGCACTCAATGATAATGTATGAGCTGTCGGCAGTGCTCCGTGGTGGGGGAAAGAGCGCAGTGGTGCATTTAAAAAGGAGATTATCATGTCAAGATACAGTAATACCTCGCTGAACACTGATTTTCATTGGGTGTAGGTGCTCTGCTCCGTCTGTCTGGGCGTGAGCGCTCAGAGTGGCTAATCAGGAGAGGAGGGCGTCTGTGTGGGGACGCGTCGTCTTCCAGTTGTCTCATAAACAGGCGAAGATGAGGCGAAGTGAGAGCCAAGCACAGCTGGTTTCCTCTGGTTTGAACGTCCTCTTTCCCAAACCTCGAGGAGGATTAAATGACAACGTGGAAAACAATGTGAAAGGAGACGACATGAAGAGAATCATCACCCAGCTTCCCTCAGTTAAAGTTCAGCTTCTGCTCATTATTTGGCCTGAGTCTCTGCTCTTTGTTTCACTCTCACGGCATCGTTTTAGGTCACAATAAGCAGCCGTTTCAGTAAAGCTGTAATAGAGACCCACACCATCATACCATTCAGCATGTATGTGAATGAGAGATAGTGTAATGCTGGGCTGGTAGCGTTAAAGAGCACGAAGGATGTTGGACTGCTGGTGGTTGGTTTGCGGCTGTTTTACCTGCCGAGGGAGTTTTCACACGTCCAGTTTCCATCCATAGTTCGGTGTCCCAGCTGCAAACATCACACCCTCTGATCGTCGTCTCAGGAGACTTTAATCTTACATCGCTCTGTAACACTCTCCCCACATTCAGCCAGTATGTGGACTGCCCAACTGGAGATGGTGGGGCCTTGAACCTGCTGTGTGCTGACACCAGGATGCATGTTACTCAATTATTGTTATTTTCTTGTACTTTTTATATTTTTGGATGCTGCTGTGGAGTGTAAATTTCCACCCGGGATCTTCCTGCATGGAGTCTCCATGTTCTCCCCGTGCAGCGTGGGTTCTCTCCAGGTTCTCCAGCTTCCTCCCACAAGGTCCAAAAACATGTTGAGGTTAATTGGTGATTCTAAATTGTCTGTAGGTGTGAATGTGAGTGTGCTTGGTTNTAAAACATCAAAACGACATTCCAAGGTCATAGATTCTTTGCCGTTATCAATTCAATTCAGTTCAGTAAAATTTTATTCATACCACGGTCAGCGAGAATTTTACAGCTAACTGGTGTGCATCACTTTCGTGTAAACGCACACGTAGTCCAGCGAGTTAAATCACCATCATATCACGCCGCTCTGGGCGTCACCATAGCAACGCACAAATCAGCTGGCGCAGATCAGCTGTGTCCTGACATGTGAATGAGAGAAACGCGATAAAACCTGGATTTCAAGGTTAATTTTAATGTTTTTAGCCGAAACAAAATGTTTGAAGAACGGGAAGAGGAGAAGAACAAACGAGAAGAACAACAAAAGCAACGACATAAAGATTTATACCAGCGAGAATTCTACGGCTAACTGCATTATTCGCATAAAATAGTCCCAAAAAACTTCGGCATTTTTAGCAAGTTCTATTAATTAAACAAATATTTTGTGTGTTTGCTCGCTGTGTGGGACGATGGTATAAGCGGATTGAGTTTTATACGGTTAGATTGAGTTTTAGACTCCGCTGCGTGCATTAAAACCGTATCATGCACGGCTCCGAGTTGTTTAATCCTTAATTATATAGCGCCAATTCAGGGCTGCAAGGTGGCTCGGTGGTTAGCATCGTTGCCTTGCAGCAAGAAGGTCGCAGGTGAGGACACCCTTTCTGCGTGGAGTTTGCATGTTCTCCCCCGTGCAGCGTGGGTTCTCTCCGAGTTCTCCGGCTTCCTCCCACAGTCTTGGTTGTCTGTCTCTAAGTGTAGCCCTGTGATAGACTGGTTACCTGTCCAGGTGAACCTGCCTTCACCCTGAGTCAGCTGGAATAGACTCCAGCCCCCTGCAACCCTACTGAGGGTTAAGCGGTGTAGAAATGATGGATGGATGGATGGATAGCGCCAATTCACAACACATGTACACCTTACATGGTGAAGTAAAGACCTTTGGAATTTTAAACGAAGAACAGTGAAGTTGCCTTTGGATTCCCTATGAGCAAGCAGTCATAGACAATGGGACGGAACCAGAAATCATCCAACAGAACCAGGCTCAGAACGGCAGCCTCGACCAGTTGGGGTGAGAGTAGGGATGAGGGGATTGGGGGATAGCAGGAGAGGCTGAGGTGAACATAGCAGGATAGAAGGTGGAGAACAGACAAACATTTTGGAGGTCGGCGATTCCAGTCAC
>NW_007579447.1:81033-84101 GCF_000690725.1 Stegastes partitus
GGAGAGAACCCACGCTGCACGGGGAGAACATGGAGACTCCACGCACTGGGACGCGAACTGGCGACCTTCTTGCTGCGAGGCAATGATGCTAACCACCGATCCACCTTGCAGCCCACTACTGTTGTAATATAACCCAAAATGTGGGTTTGAGGAACCAATCAAGCCACTATGTGAGCTGAAGCTTTCTGTGTCATTCTTCTTCTTCAGAATCGGCTCCCAGTTCCAACACCTTTGACTGAATTACTTCGATATTTCAACCTGCCATTTTGTGGTGTAGAGGAGCTTCTTAGTCTTGGGTGAGCTGGTGTGCTCAAGCTGCAGAGAGCAGCGGGGGGGTTGGGATGCAGATACAGGCATAGAACAGTGATATCTCAATGCATTTGAGCCTTTGGTTTACACATAACCGAAGCTACAAGTCACCAGAAACGATCACATCTGAAAACTCCGGCAAAAGTGGAGATTTAGAAAAAACTCCGTCTTTATGTCTGCATGTAGACACGAGGAGACGGAGTTTGACGTCACAGTACGCGACAAAAGCGTCATCAGTGTCATCAGCATCACATGTGTGTGACCCATGTTTACAGTTTGGCTACTGTGATAGCAGTGGATGCTGTTAAAGCGGTGCTTGTTTTTACGTTTGTGCTTTTGGCCTGTTTGCATTTAGATTCAGAAATGTTCTGTTAAGTCGAGGAGCTCCACTTCTCTATCGGTCCAAACAAACGACCCTTGCACCATTACCATTGAAGTAACAGGAAGTAATTCGTGCCATTCGTTGTTGTGTTTTTTCCAGGATTCTGATTGGCTAGCATGGTTTTATGCTTCTCGTTACACTGCCCCCTACAGGTTTGGCAGCTCATAGCAGCTCTTAACGACATGTTTATGTGGGTTTGTGTAAACAAAGATTTTTTTGAAAATGATCTGATGTGAACAATTTTACTTTTGAAAATGTAGATCTGTTTTTGCACATTCTAAAGTCACCAACAGTGTAGACCTAAATCTAAGCAACTTCAAGGAAGGAAGGGATTATTTTTATAGGCAAAAAACTTTAAATATATAACTTTAATGTACAGAGATACTTTTTAAAGAGGTTTAATCAGTGGCCAGGAATGAAATTTAAGCTTTAAGTTCAGAACTTTTGTCTTCCCCTTCTCACAGTGAGAGTATTTATGTGTTGATGCATTATGACATACGCCTCAGCCGTCAACTTTTTTTGTTTGTTTTTAACTGCTTTTCTCTGAATTTTGAGTTTCTTTTCTATATGGAGCAGAAACATTTCACGAGTGCTTCCTAGTTTTTCCACCATAATCATACTTTCTGTTACCATCCCCATCACTATGGTTTTCCCCTCTTCAGCACTTTCAGACCGATCATTGCTGCTTAATAGAAAACACATGACTGGTGCATACGAGATTTAAAACCTNGACAGACGCTCCAAGTAAATAAAAGAAATAACAAATATTCTCAATATAAAGCAAGAAGAGTCAAGTAAACATGACGCATCAAGCAGCAACGAGAACTTTTACCACTTTCCGTTCTGCCAGAACAACCTCCATTAATAATGTGATATTAGCATTTTGCTGTTCTGTCTTTTTTTGCTCTAATTATCAGCTTGTTTGCATACGCTTCTACCCAGCTGGGAACACAAAAATCAATATTAAACGATAATTCTTTGGAGCGTCTGGTTAAATATAGCCTTTGCCATGATTGGCAGATGTCAGAAAACTATTTTAATCTCTCTCTTTATATCTTTTTCTCTCCGAGGGATTTGCAGTTTAATCTTTTTGCGTCTGAACACAACAGAAGTTACTGTTTTTGCGCGAATAAAGATCTCAGTTACGAGTCCAGTATTGAGTTCTCACGATGAATCGCACGACATTAAAAACGCAATCTGTCTCCGCCTTTAAAGTTCCGATAATGTTTAGTCTTGTCTTCAGTCATTTCTACAGTAGCTGCCTGCGAAACCCCAGCGCGGCGTTCCGTCTCCTCATGAGAGTTCATCAACAGTAAACAGCCTAAAGCGTATACTTTGCTATGTGGTCAATTTGACAGTTGGCTAAGCACAGCTTGAGTATGTCAGCTAAAACTAATTTCTTTCTGCAGGCCTATAGCGGAGTTTCATCGTAGAACATAAAGGGGCAGGTGTACGGCGACGCTTGCTTAATATTCATACGTCGAGAGAATGCAAATCCTGTTCCATCTTCATCAGTATCTTGTTTATCTGTTTGCATGTATTTGTGTTCGTTTTCTGGGAGCACTTTGTCTTGTTTCTCCTTACTGCTCCCCTCCCTTCATGTTTGTTCTGTTCCCAGTACTTCTGAACTCATTCCAACCATTTCCTAAGCCTGCAGGCTAATTTTCTCCCTTTGCTTACCCTCCTCCTCCTCCTCCCCCCACCGTCCTCCCTTCTGTGTTTAGGTGAGTCAGATCGCTGGACTGCGTCAAGCTGAGTTCTGCTCTACTACCTCTTTCCCTCTCTCACCCCCTCGTCTCGCCGCTGTTTCTCCTTTTAATTCCTCAGATAGCCGACTGTGAACACAAATGCGCCGACGGTATCCGCAAACACCGGGACAAGTGAAACAAATAAAGATCTAAAATGTTTCACAGTCTAGAAAGTTAAAGATAGAGAGTACGTTTGTGTGGAGAACTGTCTGAAGATGGACATGCAGCTCATTTTCCTAGTGCTTAACCTCAGGCCACCATCTTAATTGTATTTCGTTAGCCTCATAGCATAACTGCCTAAGTCATTTTTTGGTCAAATTGAGATATTTGCCTAACTTTACTCTCCTATCACTTCGGCATCATCCTGTCTTTCTACCTATGTCATTGGCCAATCACATCTGGTTGAATGTACTGTTAAAAAATCAATAATAATCTAAAAATTGTGTTTTTTCTCATTTCCCAAAAACATGAAAATATGACTTAGACAAGTATGCTATGACGCTAACGATTTCATATGATGCTGTCTGGTCTTGAAGGCCTGTTTGCTATAATCACAAGAGACAGAGCAGTAAAACTCTAACTGCAGCTGTCTGATATATTTTTAAATAAATGCAAGAGTTTAAGAAATC
>NW_007579447.1:86625-115374 GCF_000690725.1 Stegastes partitus
ACCGATCATTGCTGCTTAATAGAAAACACATGACTGGTGCATACGAGATTTAAAACCTTGGCATACTGCAAAATACAGAGAGATTTAAATGGAGCTGATATACTCATGCAAACGCCTGCACTCTACCTTTAACCCTGGTTATAAGACCAGAATACAAACATTACTGAGGGACCCTAACTCTCATTTAAAGCATCCTGCCGTATGATTTACACTCATCTTTAACTGGAACAAATGGGCCATCATCTACAAATCCAGCTCAACTTGCATCAGTATATTAATACCGATCATTTATACAATACCAGTGTGACTTTATGATAATCTAGACTTTAATGTATCACTGCCTGTAACAGCAGTTTGTTTTGAATTAGTTTTACATGTGTTTTTGAATGCCTTTATATGAAAACACACAAAAAGCTGAAAGTAAATGCATCCATCAGCATTAACATCACAAAGCTCTTTACATTTCATAATAAAACAGAGACGCTATTCTTCATTTTATGTATTTCTCGGTGCTAAAGTACCTTGTAGAGTGATGGCCTGAGGCTAATTTAGCTGCTTGTCACAGCGCTGAGCGCACGGCTATCCAAGGGTTAACAGTTTAATAATGCAATTGTGCCTGGGTTAAGTGTAGTGTGAAAAGAGGTAATAATCATTTTAGAGTTGACTAAGATTAAAGTTTGGCTTGCAGCCATTCTTACCCTGTGTTGGTTGTTAAAGAAGCTAATTAAACCCACATGAAAGCCCCTCCTCAGGAGCAAGAAAGATTAAACGCCCTCAGGTGGGTTCTCTCTCTCCGACTGCCGCGCAACAAAACTGGCATAACGATTAGACGGCATGCACGGTTTGCAATATGTAAAAAATGGTTCTGCTGGGTGTGTTTTCAGACGGAGTATTAATTATAATAAAGACCCCGGTGATGGAAATAACATTATGACATGCGATACTGATATTAGGTCAGAGAAGCTGTGTTTACTGCGTCACCTGTGCAACGTGGCTTATGTTGCGATTAAAGCATTTTCAGCTTAGATGCTTATTGATTCATCAGATGTACTTGCTGCACTTGTCGTTAAAGCTATTATCTGCTGTCTTACATAATTACATTGGAGGGGGGAGACGCTCCTCTGTGTGTGTGTGTGTGCATCAGATAATCGTTAGTAAATGAATTGAGGATCCACTTAGAATGTGTTTAACCTATTTTCTAATGAAGCGCCCTTGTGTGGTCGTCATTTCACGTGTTTGTGGAGTATATGCTGCTTTGTTGTGTGCAGTCTAAATGAAATGTGAAGTGAAGCAAGTGCACAGCTGTGTCTTCAGGCTCCTGCTCTTTGACACATGCATTAGGACACACACACACACACACACACACACACACACACACACACACACGCTACAGCAGCTTCCTCTTTTGCCTGGCTGGAATTTGTAAGCCCTGAGCTTCAGCCAAGCTCCTGTTGCTGAGGGGGAACCAGCTGCACACTCATCCAATCCTCCTGCCAGTGCTGCTGCCGCTGATGGAACAGCCCAGTGCATCCCCGTCCACCCCTTCCACAGGAGCGCGCTTGGTACGACCCGTTGGTGCTTCTCTAGCTGGTTTGTCACTGACTCAGTAGTATCACAGCAGTCAGCCAAACGGCAGCCTGAGCACACATATACACACACACACACATCATCTACACACACACACACCATCATCATCAACAACACAGCACGCAGAGAGTGAGGACGTAAGAGGAGAGAGTTACCAGAGAGAAGAAAAGGAAATCCTCAGCTTCCACTCTTCTGGTTGTTTTGCATCCCTGATATGACCCTGTTCAGTCCAAGATGTGAGTATATCGGAGTGCATCCCTGTAATTGTGTGTGTGTGTGTGTGTGTGTGTGTGTGTTAGTGGATGTTTGCATGCAGCACAATGTTTCTCAAAGACAGTATTTTCCACTGTGCCTCTCTGTGCTCTCCCCCTGCCATTTTTTTTTCCTCTCTCTCTCTCTCTCTCTCTCTCATTTCTGCACTTCATCCTGAAGCTCAGGTTCTTTCTTCCTCGTTTTTTGTGCCTCTTAGCTGTTTCCGTTCACCTACACATCGATCCAAACAGATGGTGGTTTGGAAGCGGCACTGAGGAAATATGGGGGAAGCTAGACTTTATGGTGTAAACATTGTGATGCATTAAGAGGTGCTTCAGATAAGTACACACCAAAAACTGTGAGCTACCGGATCAGAGATAAAAACTTGTTTCCCCACACTGGCAAGGTCAGCAGCTGCTCTCTGGACGTAGAGGCTTGTGAGTCAGAAATGGCTGGAGGCTTAGTTGTGTTGTACTTCCAATCCGGGATGATGAATTGCGCATACATTTTTTGTTTTCGCCATTGAATGAACAGCGCTTTCATGAACAATACTTGACAGCAGCACTTTCCCAGGTATGCAGGCAGAGCAGCTACATCCACTCACAACTTCCAGCCTACTTCAGAAACCACAATCTGCTCACAAAGCTGCATGTCTGCAGGGAAAGGAAAGGCTTCACACGAGTGCAGTGCAGGCTGACAAACTTCACAGTGGAAGAAGAACTCGCCTTAGTCTGGCTGTGATTTTGGATGATGTGGGATGTTTTCAGGATCTGTAGCTGAAGTGGCAGCACCGCTCTGCTGTAAGAGCTTTCACATGCCGACTGTTTCACTGCTGTGTTGTGCAGATTCGGGCTCTTTCATGTTGGCGCAGCCCAGCATCTTTCTCAACATGCCACATATTCATGACAGCCATACGTGATAATCCACGTTGTAGCCCGTGTTGACAGTGACGCCTGTGGTTAGACTGCGTTTAGTGCTGAGAGTGGAAACTACGGCTTCATGGTTGCTGCTTGGCTCAGAGCCTGACCTGAGGTCAGCTGCAGTGTGGAGGACGTTCCAAATCACTGGAAGCCAGAATTTACTTTAAAAACCAGAGGAAGCAGGTAAAAGAAACTCAATATGTATAATGAAAAGCTGTTTGAATTTAGCCTTAAGTGTTTGAAAAAAGTTGATTCAGCTTGAAAAATGACGTTGACTTTTTGGTGTCATGTGAAACACAAACACAAACCTCCTGGATGAAAATCTTGTGTTTACCTTTTCTCCACCATGAGCTCCTCCTAACGTTGGCTTTGTTGCCTTTTATTCTACCTTAACTGATTTCCTGAAGCCTTTTAGCTACAAAACCCTGAAGACAAACTTCTCTTACTGCATATTGAATTAGGGGGAAAATGTAGTTAATCAGAAATTAAATTGAACTATTTAGAATTGATGTCCTATCATTTATTTATTCTTGTGATTGTCGTTACAAGTGACTAAATGATGCTCTTTTGCAACCCTCTGGAGATAAAACAATCATTTTAAGCCATTGAACCTAAACTTATTCACATATTCAATCACGACTCTACAAATCAGTTCACCAATATGCTTACATTTGATAGCAATGTAATCAAACTTAGGTCGTTTACTGCAATCGAATTCTTTCCATATGAAATAATGTCAGCATACGTTACATCACATCCACCTCCATAGGTGGGCAACCAGACTGTGGATTCATTAATAACCTTGAAGGGAAGCGAGAGCTGAACGACTGTAGGTGTGTTAAAGAAAACACACGCAGTAGGAATTTCCTCTTTTGTGATTTATGAAAGGTTTTCAACGTCAGCAAAAATGCACAGCAGGTCGTCAAGAGAAAATAGCGAGAGAGAGAAGCATGTGATTGATTGTAAGTCAAACTGCACATGAAACAACCAGTCATATATATATGTATAGGAATGTGTAAAGCACAGTAAAAATATCCACTTTGTACTGTTTTACTTTTTCCGTTTGATAGGAAATAATGTTTTTATCTCGTCTTGTTTTTGTTTTAAGCCGGGATGATCAAAAAGGTAGTCGGTTTTAGCAAAGCCAGGAACAATTACATCAAAAGAAGTGGCAGTAATAGGCAGCAAAGGGGAAATGTAGCATGCAGAGAAAGAAAACAGCACAAGAAGAAGAACACGTAAACATCTCACCGCAACGTGATTTTTCACCGGGGTATGAAATCGTTTCCTAAATCTGCCAAATCAATCTCGCAGTCCCTAATTTAAATGATAGTTGCAAAAGAATTCAGTCGTAATTACTTTGTTTTTGCTGGAATGTTTGAGAAAGGAGGAGAAAAAAAAAACAAAACAGTGTGAGCAGGATTCCAAATGATTTTCTGATTGAGATGCCGCCGAAAAAAAAAAAAAAAAAAAAAAATCAGCGTCAGTCATCAGCTCAAGCATTTGTAATCTGCGCTGAAATTAGTTACGTGATTTAGACGCTGAATTGAATTAAATAGAAAAATACACGAAACATTTGAGGATGCGGTTCAACCCCACTGCGTGAAAAATTGAAGAATCAGGAAGAAATTAAGTGATTATGGAAGGCAGCGAATTTAGCCGTTCATCTGATTATATTATCGTCTTATCTCCCACACATCAGAGGCTCGTGTGTGTTGCTCGTGTGCAGGAGATGGAAGAGGCAGCGACATGAAACGGGTGCTGGGAACAAATTAAACCTAATTCGTGCGTTGCGGGGTCCAGTTTTTTACAGTGTGGATTTCTAAAGGCAGTGTGTGCAGGGAAGTGAAAGTACAGGTTCAGGATTCAAGGACACTTCAGCAGGGTGGACGCTGACCGACTGGGGTCTTCAGGGGGGGAGTCCAGTCAGTACACTCACCCCTCTCCGCATAAGAAAAGCCTTTTCCTGCATTGTTGCTATGTCATTTTACTTCCAGGTAGTGCGATTACTGTCGATTTGGCTCCGTTGGTTTGGCACTGAGCCCGACATCCGCTGATACAAAGCACAGTGACTGACCGCAGACTACAGCAGCGACTCAGGCTTTATAGCTCGTAACGTGTTTTGACCTTGATGCGTCCTTTGGTGCCCTTTGCTTTCTTTTATTTTAACAAATTAGCTGTCTGTGAGATTAAACTGCTGTTTGGTTTCTGTATCTACCTGCCAGTTTTTAGCTGGAAACTCCAGGAGTTGTTTGGGCCTCTGCTGGTTTGTAATGAGAATCATGACTCACTGTGGTAATGATACCATCACCACGCAGGCACATCAGCTTAATGACGAGGAAAATATACCTTTGGAATGGAAAAATAATCCGTCAACAGCCAGACAGCGGTTCTCCGTATGTTTCAGAGGTGATGCCGCGAAGAATAAACAACCAAGATAGTGTCAGAATACTGTCCAACATTGATTTGTTTAAATTAAAAAGGTACCACGGCAAACACCTAAAACAGCAGGAAAAGAACTTTGCTGTGACTAAAATCACGCTTATGTTTGATGTAAATATGGTTTCTGTTGCTTTTGCTAACCTGCTGAATCCTTTGAGCGAGTCGCCATGTCTGCTAGTGAGACGCTTTGCCAAGTTGGACATGTTGGCTCTTTTGGTTTGCGTAGGTTTGAAACATCCTTCTCAGACAGGCTTTGTGGTGTCTGTGGGCTCCCACTCGCTTGTGAAATCATTCCACATTTCGCCGTGTGCGTCTGCTTTGTTGACAACATGTTCACACATACCATCAGTGCGGCTCATTGGAATGGCTGCTTTCCCTTGAATACTAGTAGAACAAAAGTGGAGTACAGCTTTTCTATGGCGGGATATGGAGATATCTTTCAAGTATCGTGTACAATGTGCAAGACTGAAGTGAACAATGTGCATAGGGTAGTCTGAGCCATTTTAACACGTACAATGTAGATGAACTAGCATATATGATTTATTTATGTTGAGGTTTTTCTTCCCCTTTGTTTAATGCTAAATCCTAAAGCATCCATCCATCCATCCATCCATCATCTATACACCGCTTAATCCTCACTAGGGTCATGGGGGGCTGGAGTCTATCCCAGCTGACTCAGGGTGAAGGCAGGTTCACCTGGACAGGTCACCAGTCTATCACAGGGCTACACTTAGAGACAGACAACCAAGCACACTCACATTCACACCTACGGACAATTTAGAATCACCAATTAACCTCAACATGTTTTTGGACTGTGTGGGAGGAAGCCGGAGAACCCGGAGAGAACCCACGCTGCACGGGGAGAACATGGAGACAGGTGTCCTCACAGGGACGCGAACCGGTGACCTTCTCGCTGCGAGGCAACGATGCTAACCACTGCTCCACCTTGCAGCCCAATCCTAAAACAATGAGGGAAAAAAAAATTAGAAAATAATTAGAAGGAGCAAAGGCATTAAATAAGAAACATAATCACTCCTCTTGCAAAATAGAATAAATAGCATAACTGGATTTTGAACAACAGCATTCAAACACAACTGTGGCAACATAAAGAGGAGAAATGATCGTTTTTGTCAAACATTGCACCTTTTGTTTGCACATGACTGCATGACATCACACATTATTCCCCTTATTTACTCGGTCGCCCCTCGTCTAACGGTGCTGCTAAATGTAATAAACAGTACAAACAGATAGGGAATGACAGTGTTAAAGTTTTAATTAAACATTGCACATTAGTAAACACTTGTCCTCAACATTATCCTCCTAAATTACATTGAACTGGAGGATACCTTTGTCTAAAGCAACGTGCAAGTTTAGGCATTTTTGAATTGTTATATAAAGGTGATAAATGCAAAATAGAGTGGAGTAAAGTTGAGTGAAACTGGCATCGGTCGTGGTAAAAGGGACACAACTATGAGCATTACTGTAGCATTCATCAGCACCAAAGTCAGAGAATAACAGGAGTTTTTGTAGGGAATATATGTTGTAAATGGTATTTAAATTTGCCTTCATGTTTAAGTAGTCAAGTGAGGGGTGAGAAGCCAAACAAAGGGATGGAGCAGATCTCATAACATAATGAATGTCACCACTCATGGACCATATTTTTCCCTTTAAAACATCCACCAACTTTGCAAAACTGCTAAAAAAGCAGAACGCTTCTGAGTTTGCAGTAAAAGCAGAAAACACTGTTATTTTTTTTTCTGTACCTCACGACAGAAAATCAAAGAGAAAACAAAACACAAAAAAAAACTGCATTTGTGCGTATGTGTGGGCTTATATGTGAAGTCTGCGCCGGGGAAGCTAACTGTGGCGTACAGGATTTTGTTTACCAAATAGCACTCTGATTACCTCCTGAGGTTTTGCTCCTGTTGAGCGAGACAACTGTGCTCAGCAGCATCCTCCCCTCTCTTCCTGTGTAATGGCTTCATCATGCAGTCAATCATACAGCCTTCGTGTTGCTCGGCAAACACATCATAAAACTCGGTTTTGTTTTCCTGCCACATAATACCGAGCCTGTGTAAAGAATAATCCGTTATATTTTTGTAAAAAATGAGCTGTAAATCTTTTGTCCTTTTTTTGAAAGAAGATGTAGCTCCTGTTTTTTTTCTGCACTGATGTATAAAAGGTTCAGTTTTGGAGTTTATAATTTGTAATATTATATATTTTAAGTGGGTCATTTTGGGTATTTGAGGGTACATTACTGTTTTTAAGTATTAGACCTGAATGAAATCAACAATAAATGCTTGTTTGGTGATTACATTTAGAAGTTGCATTACATTTAATCACTTAATTTCTTCCTGATTCTTCAATTTTTCACGCAGTAGGGTTGAACCGCAAATGTTTCGTGTGTTTTTCCATTTAATTCAATTCAGCGTCTAAATCACGTAACTAATTTCAGCACAGATTACAAATGCTTGAGCTGATGACTGACACTGATTTTACACTGCATTCACCATATTTTCTAAAAACCATCGTATCTTTTGAAATTTCAGTCTTCTTCCCTCCAACATGGGCTCTTTTAATGCATTTTCACACACTGAAAACATGTCTTCATACTCCAGCTTTGTCTATACTCTTACTTGCAGTGAACATTAGCAGCTCACTGGTGTGCATAAATGCACAGCTCAGACTAATCGTGGTGAAGGTGTCAGCAGGGGTGCAGCTCCTCACCAGCACAGACTCTGTTGGCTGCAGAGAAGCCATCCAGCAGGTCACCGCTTGACTATAAACTGTCAGGAAATTATCTCTGCTGTGGGAGGTAAAGGCGCATACACATGTCTAAATTTCTTTTCACACATTCAGACCCATATTTAATTAATTGTAGCTTCCAGCCATTTGACAGTCACGCTGTGTGAGTGTATGTGCAGCTGGCCCGGTCACACTCCATTCACCACCCATCTGTCCATGTCAGACCGGACTCCTCTCCTCATATCCTCTCCCTCCCTTCCCTTCGCCTCCTTCCTCCTGCCTTTTTTCCTCCTCTTTCGCTCACCTCTGGTAGCGACCGCAGTACGATGTAGTGGAGCTGTTTAATTGGCCGGTCGGAGCATGCGTTTAACGACGATGTGGTTTAGAACAAGTCTGAGGCTGCACCGAGTTTCTGTTCACACGGGAAATAGAAGCGAACAGCAAAGTGAACCGTCAGACAGGGTGTGAAGGAAGACGGACGTGAAAAAAAACTGGATGCAGTCAGTCTTGGCTTTCAGTGACGGAGCCAGAAAATTGTTTGAAGGGGTGGCCGAGCTGACGCGGTGACTCACAGAAGCTGATATCTTGTTAATTTCTTTTGTTGTTGTTTCTGTGTGGCAACTCATCCACACATCCATAGGTAGGAGGAGAATGTCCATCCATCCATCTTCTATACAACACTTTGTCCTCTGCAGGGTTAAAAAATGGGTCAAATAGTCTTTTTTTTGGTTGCTTCAATTTAGAATTTGCTCATGGAGGCGACATTACAATTTAAAGTACATTAGAAGAACATAGGAAAGGCCTCCCAGGGGATTTATTTTCTAGATCACACTCCTATAAAACTTTCTTGTGGGGCAGACAGAAGTATTCTCCATTTTTGTGAAAGTGACACCATACTTTAAAACAACGGACCACGTCTGCCTTCACATGAATCCATTCATCAACACTTCAAAGATCTCCGTTTCTGGGACTCTGAGGGATGGTTTTGTCTGATATTTCTCTGTTTGTGCATGACTTCAAACTTTTTTTCTTCTGTATTTTGGGTTTGTCTTGAACACTTTTGCCTAAAGTTTCTCACCATGTCTGCTTTACGTGCTGTGAGCGCATTTGTAGCCCGATTATGTCAGGTTTGGTTAAAAAAGAAAACGTATTTTTCAATGTTTGGGTGCCGTGGAAATAAAGTTTATTACCATTATTCAACTTGAGTGTGGGATAAACAAGCCGCGGCAATTTGCATTTCAGTTAATCATCTTAACGGGCTCCTAAGTGTGTTTTGTGCTCGTCCCTGTTGTGTTGTGCTGCTCTTTACTGTATCAGTACAAAGTTAATTGGTTGCTCTTTCATGCAGACATGAGCATGAGTGGAGAGTTGAAGTCAAGCCGCTCTAGGGCAGCCAGTAAGAGGGCCAGCAACACCACTTATGGGTGAGTACGAATCCTCCTCCCCTCCAACACCAACACACACACTCTCTCTCCTTCACCCCACACACACTTGGAGACAATCATGTGCTCTATTATTTGCTGCAGCCCTTTATCTGTAGCTCAACGGTTGCACCTCCGATCAATGCGGCATTATTCGTTATTAGCTTCATACCAGCTGTGTATGTAAGCTGCCATTGATTTTAGCCAAAGGTGCTGTCTCCATCAGTCAATGTTTTAATCTATCTGTTGATGTACGGCGCACATACGACTGCTGGTGATTGCTGTTTATTGCTGCCATTCTAATGTGGAGATGCACTAGAGAGACGGGAGAACGGAGGGCAGTGGGAGAAAGAACTGCGTGTTTGAATTCATTCACGTCTTTATTACTCCAGCTCTCTCCTCGGACTGCATCTTTCGCCCCGGCAGCTCCTCTAACCACAGCAAGTTGTCCGTCTTTGTGAAGTTGGTGTTGATTCAGATTTCGTAGCTCTTATCCTCCCCTGACTTTGCATTTTCTCTCTAGAAATCCATGTATTGTCCTTCATACTGCAACTGCTCATTGAGTTCCACTTACACAGATATCATTAATACCGTGTTTGCCGTGAAACCGTAGAGACAGACGAGGCTTTTTGCTGAAATTGGATGGATGCTATAGTGAGAAGAGAGACAGTTACAGTAAAGCAGCTGGGATAAACAAGCAGAGATTTAAAATGCTTTGCAGGACATCCACTCTAGGATGGCGGAATTATAAATTGGTTAGGAATACAAACAAGAATCGAAAATGAATATTAACAGATGTAATAGTATTGAGGCCAACTTGTTTGTGCCGAGCTTAATCAGCAAATCTCATTATTATTCTGTCTTCTGTGCAACCGGGGCTCCACATATGTTTCCAGCTCCGCGCTGAATACTGATACTTTTCCGTCGGAGGCAGCTCTGCCGGTTCCGTCGTCTCGTGCAGTAGTACGTAGAAGTATTAGTACTGCAGTGTGGGACATTATGTCCTCGGCACGTCCTTCTAAACAACTAATCCAGCTCTCTGCCTGCGCTCCCTCCCACCGTCTCCCGCCTAAACCTTAAACCCCAAAACATTATTTATCCATTCCACCATGAAGTTATTCAGCAACGTGCAGCCATGCATTAATGAGGTTAGTCATACAACACACACACACACTCACACACACACACACAATGAGTAACCGCAAATGGAAAACACCTGAGGTATCAGCCCTGATATAGTCCGCCTGATATTTCACGGAGATGACACGCACTTAAAGCGGGCCAAGTTGGATTTGTGTGGCCACACATCCAGTTGGCTAAACTAAGCAGAGAACCTGTCCAGCCTGTTAACACGCCGAACAGAACAAGACAAATAGTCTACAGCCACACTGGCGGCTCTATGAGGCTGCAGGGCTCTGAGCTAAATGTTAACGTCAGATTTTTATAAGCTGATGTTGAACGCTGTCAGTCACCATCGGAGTTTAGCAAATTAGCAACTAACTAATGTTTTATAATTAGGGGGAAAAAAACAAGTGGATGTGTCATTAATTCAGCAGGTATTTGCTCATAAGCTAAAAAAAACAGATCGTTAAAATGTTGATCTGATGGTGGAATTAGATGTAAAGTCAAAGTTATGATGGGAACACGTTAGCCTGTAGCAAAATGTATAGAAACCCATTTGTTCTGGACCTCACAGTGGCAGCAGATTAAGAGTCAGAGGATCACGAAAGTAATTAGGATTCCTGCTCTAGACCCCATTACTGTCTCTGCAAAAATTTCATGACAATCCCTCCAGCAGCTGTAGAGACACACTGCCACCCATAAAGCTGTTCTGCCAGCACGGCTCACAATAGGTACATGATGTGAGACCGTAAAAAAAAAAAAAAGAATGAGTCGTCTTTAATGTTTATTGAAAGGAGGGATCTGCATTTTTTTTGCCTGCATACAATGTAGAGTTCTGCAGAAAATGAGAGACGATCGATCCAATCTACGAGAACCGAAAACCAACAATACAGCAGCAGCCACAAATGTAAATGATGGCGAGACGGCACCCAAAAATCTCTCTGTCCAGACTCCAATAATCCCGCTCTGTGCTTGCTGGCAGCACTGTGCCCTGTCTACTCCCTCCTCCCACTGTTCTCACAGAGCCGGCCAACAAACACTTCCGCCTGTGGCCTAGATTACTTTGCGAAACAAACTTTCATGTCTTAGATGCTAAAGCAGTGTAATCTGCTCATCCAACACCATGCAGGCGACCGGCAACTGTTATTGCTAGAAAGTTGGATTATTGAGTTCAAAATTAAATTTCCAAACCTCTATCTTTGGTTAAACCCAATGAAAGCTTGTCATTTTTTCTTAAAGCAGTCATTTCTTGTCGCATGATGGCAGGCCTTTTTTTTTTTTTTCCCCTCTCTTCCCACTGCCACTCTCTCATATGTTTCCCCCGCCGGGCCATTTGCTCCACAGCGACCCTGACAACATATGGGTGTTGTCATCATTTATCGTTCGCACTTCCTGACTGTCACAGGTCCCCTCCAGCTTGGCGAGCCCCAGCTGTGGAAGCAGGGACGGGGTGGAGCGAGCGGCGAGCAGCCCAGATGCTGCTGCTGCTGCTGCAGACGTGGCCTCTGTGTGCTCCAGTGCACTTCAACAAAAGCTCACTGTACTGTACCGTGTGGCCCTAATAGGGAGGCTCAGGTGCCACAGGAAGGGTCTCAGAGGTGTGTATGTATACAATTAACCCATGGTTTGGTTTTGAGAGACGTGGCCGACCAAGACAAAAGGCTTCTATGGTTATTTTCTCTTTTTGTTGCCTCTCAAAAGACGGAACAATACAGCAAAGCTCCACAATCCCATTTTTGTCTTGAGAGCCAAAAGATCAATTCATCAGCCCCATCTCTTTTTGCACAAACTTTTAAACCGCCCTCTGCAAACCTTTGTTGGCGGTTTATGCGGTCGTAGCGGTGTAAGTGCCCGGTCTGTTTCGAGGTTATTACGGCGCTCGTTTTTATTATCTGCTCCCATTTTGCATCTCGGCGGAGAGCGGAAGCAGAGAGGCGCAGAGGGAGGAGAGGGGACTGGCCCCGGCACCGAGTGGCAGAGTGTACCGAGCATCTGGTCTGGTATTTTCGTCTGCTTTCTCCATGTGCTTCATTCTTTTAATATTCTCTCATCTGTTTTAATTATCAGAGGGGCCAGTCATAGAGGAGCGTGAATGAGGATGGAAACGATTGCAGCAGGCCCATCTGTTATATAGGCTCAAAGAGGCTGTTGTTGGGAGGGGGGCGGCAGAGAGTGTTGGATGTGAACTCTGCACTTGCCAGGAGCGTTGGGTAATGATGTCCTGTATGTCCTACGTAATGCACAATAAGCTTAAAGGCTAATCTGATGGCAGGTTTTAGTCTTAACGGCTCTTTTTCTCGGTTGTTGCAAGTTGGTTGCTGATGATGGGGGAATATGGGACTATAGAATAAACAGGTTTAAATCAGCCAAAGTTGAACAAATCTAAACTGTCAGCGGCATCTGTCACAGTTTACACATCTTCTCCTATTTTGTGTTTAATTGTGCACAGTGAACATCTGCCTAAATGTCGTACCATCAGACTTTGTTTTAGTGACGCCACCATGTTCTCTAAGCTCAACTATGAAATGTCACTAGAATTTAAATGATGCCCAAATAGACGCAGAGGTTGTAAACCAGAATTACCTTTTAAGGACAGTTTGCAGGTAATAAACCTACAGTGTGCATCTTTTTTTAAAAAATCTTTCTCTATCTCATTTGCTTCCATGCAACCCTTGACACTTGTTTTGACAGATTGTATATGTGTATCCAGCCCGAGGCCTGGTTGGCTGACATCTGTAAATCTACCACAAGCGGCGGAAAAGCAAAGGGCAAATGGAGGCAATCTGCAGTAAAGAAAACAATGCTGAAGTTCACCCGTTTTTTATGAACGGCCCGTTTCTGCCGGATATACTCGTGTGACATCACTCTTGATCGCCATAACGCAGCTGACTGCCAGCTGTTACGATGCCCACCCAGAGCTTAATGTGTACACACAACATCGTGATCGTTTTTTAAAAAAAGAGACACCCATAAACAGTATTTTAAAAAGAGACGGGAACATATTGCGCGGGGTCACGGGGTGTTTATTTATGGTTATGTGATGAAATAACACGCTGGTGCTTGTATCAGATTAATACATGAATGTAAAATAGATGCAGAACCTGATTAAAAAACGCCCCCCCTACGCTCTTCCCAGTGTGGATTTCAGGTTAAGATGTGATTTGTGCACAGGTTGTCCCTGATTTATGCAGGAATCTAGTCTGAGCTCAAGGCTGGAAGTGTGTCACTCTGTGGGGAAGGGATGCAACAATCATCCTGCAGACAGTTTCCTTCAGGTGTTTGTGTTTGCTGGCTTTGCAAAAAAAGTCACGGTATCATGGAGTTGATATTTAATCGATTTCATATACATTCAGTAAATCAACTAACAAAGGAAAACAAGACAGAACAGAAGGAACCGCATGATGCAACGTGGCTCGGTTTGGGTTGTTCATTTACTGGAAAGCTCTGCGGAGTAGACTCCAGTTTACAGTGATGAATTTCCTCACCATTTAGTTTGCTCTCACAAATAGCACAGCCATTCTGCTTATGTCTGCACCTTGGTAAAAATGAAGTTAAATCAAGTGTGGAGAGAGTTCTTTGCCTGTGTGACTAATACATCAGTGTTTTCATTGTGAGCGGCGGTGTGGTGTTTTTTTTTTCTGCCAGACAATGAGGCCAGTCAGTTCTTATGACTAACTGTGCAGCAATCATGAAACAATTCCAGCTCCACGGTGTGTTTGTGTTCATGTTTAACATCGTGACTCATTCCCGGCTCTACAAGACGTTTGTATTTTTATTAATATGTATGTTATTGTGAATGAAAACGGGAAACGGCATTGATAGTCAACAGTGATCAAGAGCTGTTACCAACCGAAACGTGAAAATGTAGAAAAAAATTGAAATGACAACTCAAGTTGCGCCTCTGAAAAGGGAAAGAAAAAAAAGATTTATAGTTGGCCGCCATCCCGTTAAAGGTTGTTTCCTTGTGCAGTGATACACTGATCCTCACATTTGGAGCGCTCCAAGAAAGTCTGGTTCTGACCACATGCAGGTGCACGTTTGTAATTTTGCCATCAACCTCAAATTTACGCAGGGAGCAAACATACAGGTGTTTGTGGTGATGAGCGTTGGGTCCATGGCTGTGAGTCAGAGACAAAAATAGTTGTCTTCAGTAAAAGAGCCTGCTGTCTCTGAGACTAAGACCAGAAACGGTGATATTTTAATGCATTTGGTTTACAGGTAAATGAAGCTATAGGTCACCGAAAACGATCATGTCTCAAAACTCCGGCCAAAATGGAGATTTGGAAAAACTCCATCTTTGCATGTAGACAGGAGGAGACGGAGTTTGACGTCACAGTATGCGACAAAGGCGTCATACGTGTGCGACCCATGTTTACAGTTTGGCTACTGTGATAGAAAGTCAATATTTTCAAGAATTTTACTTGGAGTAGCTCCACTTCTCTGTCGGTCCAAACAAACGACCCTCGTGCCATTATCATTAAAGTAACAGGAAGTAATTTGTACCATTCATTGTTGTGTTTTTTCCAGGATTCTGATTGGCTAGCATGGCTTTATGGTTCTCGTTACACTGCCCCCTACAGGTTTGGCAGCTCATAGCAGCTCTTAACAACGTGTTCAGGCCGGTTTGTGTCAACACAGATTTTTTTTTTAGACGATCTGATGTGGAAAAGATTATTTTTGAAAATCCGTTTTTGTGAATACCCAGCTATGTGTTAACGTGGCCTTAGGAAGCCACATCAGGTCAGCAATGTTCGACATTTACAGGAATGTACAAAGTGAGTTCGTCTCCCAGGGTTCCACTGACAACAATGAGCTCTGCTGTAACATTCTGAGATAACTGAGGGAGCACATTACAACTACATTATTATTATTATTACAGGAGATTCAGTTTGTGTTCGAGATGGAGAACTGGAATTCCAAGGAATGTCTGAAATGTTCCTTGAGCACTGGGAGCTGTGTATCGCTGCACAAGACTACTTTAAAGGGGGCAGCAGCCGGATTTAAATTGTTTTTTTGCATTTTATTGATGCAGCCTCAAAACCTTCTGATCACTTCTCACATTGAACAAAATACTCGTATATAGAAGAGGTTCAACAAGGCAAACAACACTGAAGATTTGAGGCACTGCTATGCTTCAAACAAAGCACTGGGCGTATCCTTCAGCAGCACCTTAAAACCCAACCTTTTCAGTGTTGGACATGGAAATGCTGACTCAGACATGCACTCCACCACATCAAGTAGCGACTGGCCAGGAGAGGAGAGAGTACTCTGAACTTCTCTCTTAAGCTTTTTTTCTTTTTTTTATTCTGCTCACAGCTACCTTTGTCTCTTTTTATATGCATTCACAAGCGACTGCCGAGCGGGGAGAGACTGTTACTGGCTGAGCGAGTGCGTGAGGGACCATGAATGGCAAGCATATCACCGTGGTGGCAGTTTTTGCTTGAGCTGTGGCCAGAAACAGCCCACCAACTCTCCATGAAAGCCTACTGTGCCCTCCCCCCTTCCGCCTCAGCATCAATTTTACAGCGAAACTGCTATTTTAATTTTTTTTTCCCGTCCGGCTTTTTCCCTCTGTCCTTTGTCAGCTTTCTCTCTGCATGGTTGCACAGATGATGTGCGGTTCACAGTCCATTCCTGGGAGATGGCCGGGGCTGTACTGTAGGTAAAGGTCAGCGCAGTCCGAGGTGGATGTACTGCTGGGGAAAAGGTCACTCTCTGCAGAGGAAGGAAGGAAAGTGCATCTGCTGGTTTCTGGGCCATTGACAAAACCTTTGAGACGGTGGAGAACAACAGAGACAATAGGAGATGGGTGGATAGAGGGAGCGGCATGAAGGTCGGAGCGACAGAGTGACATGCTGGCTGCAGACATGATGTTCTGTGGAGATAAGGTCATGAGCCAGCGGTAGTGACACCAGCAGCTCGGGGCACAATGGCAAGAATAACCATGATCATGTGAAATAGAAATATTTTCTGGCTGTTTCTGGGTGTGCATGTGTGTGTGTGTGTGTGTGCTGGTTTATATCCATAAATTCTGTGGCTCTGTGCATTACAAAGCCAGATGAGTTATCTCCTCTGTCCTGCAGGCTTATCACTCTACAAGGGTTGGTCCCTCTGCTAATGAAGTCATCTCTATCCCCGCTGCCTCCCTCCACACTGGGAGGAGAAAAGTAAGGCAAGCAGGGGGAAGATTGAGGGAGGGAGGCATGAATAAGGACTGATGCAAAAAGGTGAAAGACGGGGCGGGGTGTAGCACAGAGTAACAGCAGTTGAAGAGGACAAGTGTGAAACAATTGAAAGAGAGAGGAGTGCACAGGAGAGAAAAATGTAGAGAGAGAAAGAAATAACAGCAGTCAAGGAAAGTGAGGGGTGAAGAAAGCAAAGGAGGAAAAAAGCAAGTGAGCACTGCACTGCGTGTCATTGGCCCCCTGGCGTGAACAATCCATCTCAAATTGATCTTCCAGCTCGGCCCAGCAGGGCATTCTGAATCAATCTCAAATTGATCTCTGTGCCAGAGGTCGGGAAAACTAGCAGTGGAGCTTATCAGAAATATAGTGGTGCTGGGAGGATCTGACAGGGAAACTTATCACACTGCACAACAGGAAATGGGCTCTGAGCCCCCGGGGCAGCAAGAGGACGAGTCTGCTCCCTATACGCACACAAACACACACACTATCACACACACAGATTTAATGTCTCTGCATGTACCCAACACAGCCATACACTGACACATGCTCCCCAGCGTTCGCGCAGACGGGCGACGCCGTGCATAGACACAGGCGCATAAACGAACGCTCGCGCCGTCCGGGTGTCAGTGCGCAGCTACAGGCTACCTCAAAAAAAACACAAAGTTTGTCAGCGCACAATATGTCGATATATTTTAAGTTAGACAGGTGAGATTTGAGGCCCGGAGCCCTTAATGACTTATAACACATTTAACGTGTCCTCGGCAAGGCTGTGCGAAAGGCCGCGGGAAGGACGATCAATAGCGGCTTGCATTTAGACGGTCAGTCAGCTTAGGGGAGCAAGCTGCCTCTCCAGGCCCAGTAAAAAATAACAGCACATAAACAATTGTTCAGAGGTGACTTTCACTAGTATCTCTGTAAACACTTAGGAAATCCAGTGCGGGAGTGCAGGAACTCATTTAATGTGCGTGTGACAGCTTCTTAAACACACTGAATTGGGAAAGTTTGTCGACTCCACTGTGCTGTTATTACAGCCTGGTGGCCAGTGTTCCCATTTATACTTCTAGGGGACTGCAGACTTCTCAGTGCTATTTCTCACTTCTCATTGCTGGCTTGTGTCGCCAGATTGAAGCTGACAGTGTCTTTACAGGGAACGGCGAGGGACCAGAACCCACAGAAAACTAGCTCAAAGTTCATTTCGATGGCAGAGAGAGAGTTTCGGAATGACACGGAGATAGGATGAGGGGAGCAATAGAGGCAATGAGCGACCGAGGGAAGGAGTGACGAGGGGAGGCGGGGGTGTGTTTGGGCTTGTCAGCGTTTGGGAGGCAGCAGGAGAGCCTTTTCTGTGGCCTGGACTGGAAAAGCTCTATGTCAGCACAGAGGGGTAATGGGGGTTAGCAGGGGGGGAATAGGGGGAGTGAAGATGAGAGTACATAAAGAAAGTGTGAGTGTGTGTGTGTGTGTGGGCATAAGGGGGAGTACGGTAGATCGGTGACCCCACTGGCTCACGCAGTTACAGAGAAACAACCATGGACACAGACATGAAACACATGAGAAGGCCAAAAAAAAAAAATTAAAGTCTTCAGTCTACACATTGCAGTAGTTGGCGGAATCCATCCATCCATCCATCCATCATCTATACACCGCTTAATCCTCAGTAGGGTCGCAGGGGGCTGGAGTCTATCCCAGCTGACTCAGGGCGAAGAGACGGACAACCAAGCACACTCACATTCACACCTACGGACAATTTAGAATCACCAATTAACCTCAACATGTTTTTGGACTGTGGGAGGAAGCCGGAGAACCCGGAGAGAACCCACGCTGCACGGGGAGAACATGGAGACTCCATGCAGAAAGATCCTGGGTGTCCTCACTGGGACATGAACCTTCCAACCACCACTCTGCTAACCACCGAGCCACCTTGCAGCCCAGGCGAAATCCATGCATCCATTATCTATACTCCGCTTAATCCTCATTAGGGGTGCGGGGGGGCTGGAGTCTATCCCAGCCAACTTAGGGCGAATGCAGAGGACACCTGGACAGGTAACCAGTCTATCACAGGGCTACACTTAGAGACAGACAACATTCACACCTACGGACAATTTCGAATCACCAATTAAGAAGGAAGCTGGAGAACCTGGAGAGAACCCACGCTGCACAGGGAGAACATGGAGACTCCACGCAGAAAGATTCTGGTCCCCACCGGGACGCGAACCAGCGACCTTCTTGCTGCGAGGCAACGGTGCTACCAACTGCGCCGCCCTTCCAACAACTCCCAAATATTGGTGGCCATAACAGAACGACGGACGCCGATTTTCAAACACACCATTAGGTCCTGATGTTGCATAGCCTTCCTTCTGCTACAGTTCCTACCACTTTAATGGCCAACTTATGCTAATTAATGCTTTAGCAAAAACAGGCCAAACCTTTTTTTTACCTTTGACCTCAACGAGAGACACTCGAATGCAAACTTCAAAGTCTCCTTGCAGGTTTACTCTCCACTCATTCCTGCAGTCTCACCCATGATGCCGACAGATAAATGTCCTTCAAATGTCACCCTCCTCCCACATCTGCCCCCATGCTGGTGTGTTTATTGGCAAAAGGATTATTGGATGACTAACCTGAACTATCACCGCTATCAAATGTCAACCTTTGCTATTCACCTAAGTAGAAAAGCCTAAAACAGCTATTTTATTGCTAGTTCAGGCAGAACGTGAAGCGCCTTGCGTCATTTACTTAAATCTGACCGCTGAGCCGCCTGTGCTATGAGCTAACTAGCAACAGATGCACCAACTGTGCGTATGGGAGTGTTCAGCTCAGACTCCCCGGGAGCTCCGGGGGCCAGCTGCATGTAGCTCTGTGTAGAATCATAATTATAAAGACAGATATATGTGTAGTTATTCTTTTCATTCACATGATGTGCATCTCAATCACTGGGTGCATGTGGGGCTATGCATTGTCTTTGTGCATACATGACATTCATACGTCTGACATTCTTTTCGTCTTTCTAAAATTAGTAACACGTGCAGTTGCAACTTGCAGCGCTGGACGATTTGGTACCATTTTTATCTTTCACCTGGCTTTACATGCATGCCTTTAAAACTCCCCTTGCATTTGCAATGTTACAAAACTAGGGTATAAAATGAGCACCTTGGGGGACAACATGAAAAACATCCTAATCAGGATATATGCATATGACATAAAAGTAATGAACTTTCTGAAAAATAAGTGGAGAAATAGTTGATGGTTAAAATAACAAAAGAGGAAAATAGAATAGTGGGCAAATTAAAAATTAATTGTTATTAAATTAATTATTTAAATTATTAAATTAATTGTAGCAATTTCCCGGAGGTTTTGTATCGAAGGGATCAATAAAGTTTTATTCTAATTTATTCTATTCTAAAGTAGCTCTTCACTGCACACATTCAATCCAGGTGCAACTAGTATGGCATTAAAGCTTTGCCCCTGTTCTTTACAACTTAATGTCTGATTGCTTTTTACAAAAAAAACCCCAAAAATATACATGCACGTAATATGCATGTTGTCATACATCATCTGTAAAGATATGTATCCAGTAATACAGTTTTCTTTTTTATCCATTTTAACTGTGAAAACATCTTTTCTGCATCCTTTTGAATTTGTACTTCTGCTGCATTACTCTTAGAAAAACGCTGCTCATGGCTCCTTTCCCATAGCACCACCACCACCACGGTGCATATTTTTTTTCTCTGAGCTGTACAAACAGTTGTACACATGTCTCCCTGCTTTTCTGCATATCTGTCTCTTTTTGATTTCCTTCGCTCTCTGTCTTACCAAGAACGATTCAGACACGAGGAGGATGTTGACAGAGCACGGCTGATGTTGGCTGAGGTTAAAGTTTTGTCCAGCGAGGATGGCGGACTGCAGTCTGAAGTTGACTGAGCAAATGTCAGTCCCGTCAATCACAGTTAAAACCACAGACGGCTCTCGCGAGGGTCTTTCTGAATGGCAGCTTATTATTTGCCCCGGATAGCCCCTGAACGTTCCTCTCTCGCTGGCTGAGGTGGAATCTGTTGTTTGCTCCATGGCTGGACGACACCGTCTAACCCGGACGCACAAGCTTTTGTATTTTTGCTCTATTTTCTTTTTTTCACACAGTGTCTTTTCTTTTTTTTTAAGTTTCATTCGGTAGAAGGCAAAGAAGTTAATTTTAGCTCAGCGTAGCCGTGCTGCTTTGCCCTTCACGCACTTGAGCCAAAATGACTTTTAGCTTTTAATTCTTCAGTAATTTCAGGACAACAGCATAGTTCAGGACATGAAAACGGTGCAGGGGCTTGACAGAGTTGAAAAGGCTGGAAGGATTAATTACTCCAGGCAGCCTTGGGTAACCTTTTAACTTGGCTCTCTAAGTCGGTTCTGACGGAGGCGGGGTGGGTGGGGGGGACCCTGTTAGAGGAAATGTCTTGATATCTCTGCTCCTCACACTCTTTATGGGTAATGGGTGGAGCGGAGGGGTCTCTGTGAGTGCCCTGGATGTCACTCGTCACCTTGCAGCGTAATGCCGCTAATTAGCACTAAATATCCTGATCTCTGAAAAATTTCCAATTACTCCGGCGAGACTCTGAGCTTTTGATGAATGGCACCGAACGAAAGCAGTTTTGCCCTTTCGCAGAGAAATCACACACGTGCATGTACGAAGAAGGAGAACGCGTGCTGCATCGCTAACGGGCAGATGACATGTTAATCAGCCCCTGTTTCCAACTTCTCACTCCTTCACGAGCTGCATTTCAAAAGCTCCTTTCAAAGTTGGTTTTAAAGAAAAAAAGAGGAGCATCGTTTGCTCATTTTCTTATGCGTTGAGTTGTGTGCAGATGGTCTTAAGTCATGCAGAAGAATCGGACTTATCCCACTCCAAACACTCTGCCTCCAGGAGGATTAGGCCACACTGTCGACATCACTGAGGGGAGATTGTTTCTACCTCTCATACACATTGAGCTAAATCCATACTTATCTACATATGCACATATTTATGGCGTGCATACTGTATATATACCCACACCCACGGGATGTGCCTGCACGCTCGCACAGTCGTAGATTATACTTATATGTCTTTAAATTCATAGAGCTGTGATCTTCTCCGTCTAAATCTAGCACCCGATCAGACTGGATTATAAGAAGTGTTTTGTCTGCATCGTGTACAGTGTTATTCATTTATTCATGTGCCGTCCTGCTAGCTCGTGCTAAATGAGCAATTAGTGTAAAAGCTGTTTGGGCTTTTAATCGCAGTAAACACCTGTACCGTAAAACCATCTGATTTGAAAGGCAGATTATGTAAATCCTCTGTTGAGACGGTCCACGGGCCTGTTCTGTCTCGCTGTCTCCTCTCCGGGTGTCTTCAGTCTCACTCCATACTGTAGCGTCACTGTTCTTCCACTCTGTTTCTTTTAGTGTTTCAGAGCTGCTTTTCAGTTGTCTTTAGCTGAAAAAAACCCTTCTGCAAATTGTGAGATTAAGGTTTAATGATTACACACTGTACTGACACAGTTTTCCTTCTCTTGTGGGAGAATACTGTCTGACTGCCGGCATCAAGCGACAAATGAAATTGTCAGCCTTCCATCTCTGCTCACTGGTAACGACGCTCAAAATGCAAATAATGCACGGCTTTTATTTCCAACTGGCACTCTGTCGTCGGTTGGCTAATCAAACGGTAACCGTGGCCGCGCCTCGCCCCTGCCTCGGCTGATCCTACAAGCCCATCGTATCAGTGAGGAATGTCCACACCCTGACAGCTGTGGGAGAATCTGACTCATTCTTCCCAATGTCCCCATCCTTCTTGTCTCTCAAACGCCCTTTGTCCCCTCCGTTCTATCTTCTCTTGTTCAAGAGCCGAGGCAAGGCGGCGTTGCCTCCTTGGAGTGTTGGTTTACTTCTCGTGCAGGGACGCATTCTAATAGACCAGAGGAGGAAACAGGAAAACACCTTTGTCATATACGACACTCGAGTTTCCTCTTCCCTGTTGTCTGACACGTACTTCGCCCAACTCCATCTCTGCTCCTGCTTCAGCGTCTTATTGATTCAGCAGCACTCTCCGACTCCTCTTGATCAATCTGCCCCTCTTTTTTTTTTTGATGGTGAGGCTGCAATCAAACCTAAAGGGCTGTCAACCACTCAGAGCTGCTTAAACTAAAAAGAAGAAGGATGAGTGCCATCTGACACATAACCCTCATCTATGCTCCTGCAATTTCTCAGACTGAATAAATCGCACTCAGGCCATAATTTAACCTTGATGCATGCGGGATATAAATTTATGAGCTCCTTGAGTTGCTATTACTCCAGTTCCTCTCGTGCTGTACATCAGCGACGTGGAGTACACACAGTATATCCAAATAATGCAGACCAGTGGGCCGGGCGGTAATGGATGTCCCGGAGCCGATTACATGGTGACGTGTTATTGATCGGATGCTATCCAGCACGTGTCATTGATTAAAGCAGCAGAGTGGGTGATTGCTGCATGTTTAAGTAGGTTCTCAGGAAATAATAAAGATGTTCTCGGTCGAATGTTTGCTCACCCTGAAGAGGAGGTGGGAAAGCTGCTGCATGGGCGTTTGTGTAATCGTGTGTCCTGCTAATTCATTCAATTCAACTGAGAAATCCCTTTTTTTAGATAAAGCAACCATATTAGGACGTCAAATAGAAAATCCAACATAAAACTGAGTCTTTCTCTAACAATCGACGGTATGATTGAGCGATTATGTATGTTTATTACACTGAGAGAACCGATGCATGTAGCTTCAACAGAACAATTGGAGATGATTGCCATCTTTTCTGGGCATACACATATATCACAGCGTCGTCGCTCTAAATACGTGTACACACATGCACAGGTTGTTGCGTCTGAAGCGTCGCCGCCGTATTTTACAGCAAACAAGAGCGATTTAGAGGAATGAATCGTCAGTGTGAGTGGAATGGAGAGAATAACAGCGACAGTGATTAAATGAAAGGGAAAGAGGGAGTAGATTAGCTCTGAGTCCGTCCTTAGAGAGCGTCTGAGAGGGCGAACGAGCTGCCAGCGCTCCCTTCATCTTCCCTTTCCTCCCCCATCAAAGCTCCTCCGCTCTCATCTTGATCATACTCACCCTTAGCATCCCGTGGCCTCTCTTTCTTCTCCTTCTCTCTGTGTCTTTCCTCTAATCGTCAGTCCGTGAACACAAGTGTAGTTTTTTTTTTTTTTTTGAGGCAGAGAACAAGGAGAATCCCACTGCACTGTGTTTTTTTTTTACACTCAGTAATCTCATTTCTTCTTGACTTCATGCTGGTTTCGGTTTCCCTGTAAGGTGTGGGTTGTATTCCAATGTGTTCTCGTTTGATTATTCCGCCACGTTATGTTTCCATATATTTCATTATAACTGAGGGAACCGTGTTGACTCGTGAACAAGAGCTTATTACTGTGCAGCATTTGCAAAATTCCAGACTTCATTTGTTTTCCCCCATGCTGTAGATGGAGTTGACATCAATACAAAGCATAACATACAATAAAATTCTAGTAGAGGATGTTTCCAACAAGAAATTAGCAGGAAAGAGGAAGTCCTCAAACTCTATAGCATTAAAACGGCATTCCAAAGCTGCCACCTTCTCTAATGAAATCGCCAAACATTTTCAAGATCTGGGCTTGTGTGGGACGTTTTCTACCCCACGGTCCTGAAGTCTGTCGTGAGGTTTTATTAGCTGGATTATTATCGTGTCTCGTTGCACTTCACTTTGACATACCGAGCATAAGAACTTCCTTTGACCTTTGCCTTTCTATCTCAAACGATTTGGAGCTCTGGGAGTCGGCGCTGGGACTTGGAGGGCTAATGAAACCTAGAGGGAACACAGACAGGCTCATAATCAGTTCGCGTCTCTGTCTGTTGTTCACTCAAATCCTTACTTGAAACCCAATCCCCCCCTTCATTAATTCTACTTTGCGAGCCATCTGTATTTCTCACACGTCTTCTTCCTGCTGGCTATGTATCTGTGTTTGCCAAATATATATATATATATGTTTTTTACTAAAGTTATTGCGCTTATTACTGCAAGTAAGAAGGATGCAAAAGGGAGAAAGTTTCAACCTCTCACACATTCATGCACATGTTGGACAACATAACAGAACATAGCGCAGAAATAAGACTTTCTGCAAACTCATGACTGAAATGTGTAGACCAGTAGCTAAGAATGATAATAATCTTGACATCCCTCCTGATATTATTTGTTTATTTTTTTGTCTCAGGATTCTTTGGCTCCTATACAAGCAAAAGAAAATGCATTATGACGTAATGTTCTTTGTGCACCTGATCTATTTGCACACATCTATATCCACCACGTAGCTGCGAGGAGAGCTGAGGTAAATAAGGATTTCTCTAACCCTAACCAAACATTTGATTTAATCCAGGGATAAAAAAATAAGAAAGTCAGGAAATCCATCAGTTCAAAACAAGTCTGAAAGTTTGTTCTCTTCATATAATAACCTTTTTTTCCCTCATATATGACGTCAACCGCTCCTAATCTTAGATGCAAAAATAGCAAATGCGTGATCTCCTTTCAGTGCTTGGACACAAAGAGTTGGAACTTCGGTCTGTAGCGTTCCTCGATGTGTAATTACCAGAGTTTTGTATTTAATCCTAAACTCCATCGACAGATAATGGAGGGAGGTCAACGATGGAGTAATGTGTTCCCTGTACTTTCTCTTTGTTAGAGGACTCGCTGCACGGTTTGGAACCAGCTGAAGGTGAACCACAGCTCTCTGATTGAGGCGAGCATATAGAGAATTACAGTAATCCAGGCATGGAGGTGCAAAACCGTGAATTCATTTGCATAATAATAATATATAGTGTCTCCCACTGTAATTATTCCTAACAGGAAGGAGCCTGTTCAGAAAAGTTTGTTAACATACGTGTTAGAGAAAGACTCTGTTCTATACCAGGTCTGGTTCCTCCGTTTTATTGCATTGCTTTTACTGTTATTGCACTATTTATTATGGACAGCGTTTCAGACCAGACTATGTCAAGCCGGGCCTCATAACAGACTTCAGTTTGAACTGCAGATTTATTGGTAGCAACATTCAAACCATCAACACGGTGGCAAACCATAGACTGTATAAAAGATGGACGTAGCAACCAGCCCTGAAAAATGAAGCCAACCCGGAAGTGTCAAAAACCTGCAATATCACTACGTCCGCTAGCTGCTGGCTCCAAAAAGCCCTGGCTCCCATAGACTGGAATTGGAAAAGAAGTGATCACAGATCATGAAATACCGCATTCCTACAGCTCAGGAATTTTTTCTTATTAGTTTTCATGGTCAAATCCAGAGATCAGGTGGCCAATCTGAAAATAAATCAATACTGAATTTTAAAAAAATCATCAAAATTTTGCGGGACAAGGGGCGTGGCTGGCTTGATTGACAGTCGGCAGCGACGATGCAGACGAAGCGAGCAGAAGGTGGTAAATGTGGGCGGGGCAGAGAGGGCCCGCCTCTCAATCCGTCTGACCAATCGCTGCTCCTATGGCTCCGCCCCCCTCCGACGATTTTTGCGTCACTGGCTCCAAAAATCCAAGATGTCAACCAGGAAGTAGCAAAACCCTGGCTTCATTTTCTCAGTGCAGAAACCAACGGGTGACGTCACGGTAGCTACGTCCATCTTTTATACAGTCTATGTGGCAAACCCGTGCTTGTGTTCGCGCTGAGGAGAATGTGACCGACTGTAAACACAACATCCGTCACAGTCTGACTGCGTTTGCTCATATGACTAACTGAGCCGCAGCAGATGAGGCGTGACAACAGCGGATTTGTCATGGAAGACAATGAGGAGCGCATTAGCACCATTAAAAACGGCAGCACACTTAACATGAGGCTTTAACGCTCACACATCTGTTGCCATGATGGGAGGAATTCCAGTTCCATTTTTCACCTTTTGATGACTTTATGTGGGCAGTTTAACGCAGGGGTGTCCAATCCTGGTCCTGGAGGGCCACAATCCTGCATGTTTTAGATGTTTCCCTCTTCCAACACACCTAATTCAAATAATCAGGATCGTTATCAGGCTTCTGCAGAGCTTGATGATGATCATTTGAATCAGGTGTGTTGGAAGAGGGAAACATCTAAAACATGCAGGACTGTGGCCCTCCAGGACCAGGATTGGACATCCCTGGTTTAACGCAATACATTGATTGTGTGGAGTTCTGTCAGCTTCAGAAGTGATCTCTGTAACTGCTTCAAGAGAGAAGTCATGTCGGAGATGATCTGGATTCCTGAGGCTGACTCAGTGCTGAAAGAAATGATTCTGTTGGTCATCAAACACATAAAACACAATGCATTTTTTTTTTGTGCATCTGAGACTATTGTAATCTCATGGTACTTATTCTCCTCCAATTCATGCAGAGATTAATGACGTAATTCTTGTGGTTGGTTAAGTCTGTGTGGTCGTCATAGCTTATGTTGGAGAAACGCTTAGTTTTGTCTTTGTTAGGTTTGGTTTTTTGTTAATTTACTACGATAAGTTGCCTTTGTTTAAATTTTGCCAATCAGGCTTCAACATTCACACTGCTCCCAAAGTCCAGAAACATTGATTCTGTTCATCTGTATTCACTCTGTTAATATCGAGAGCGTTGCAACTGGACTTGCCTGAGTTCGTTGAAGACGTTTCACCAGTACGACTCAGTCCTAAGATCTTTCTCCAGGAAGATGATACCACACCTCACCACAAAAGACCCTAACGAACCCCAGTGTGGCAGGGGGAGCACTAACGACTCACATAACGAGGGGGAGGAGCAACAAACCACCAAATGAAACTCAGGTGTTAGTGGCTCCTTTAGGATATAAGTATCTGGCTCTCCCAACTAGTCAGTCAGAAGTGATGAAGCCTCTTGGATGAGAGGTTTTCAAGGAACTCAAGCAAGTCCAGTTGCTACGACTAATCTATGAGGATAACCATGACCTGGATGACTGAGAATCTTCACAGACATAGAGAGCGTTAAACATCTTGATACGCACCTTAATCAGAAATTTACAGTTTCGTCCCCTGTATGAGCCTGACTTTTCTTCTTTCAGTGTTACAGAGATGTAGTTTATAGATGTGAAGATTCGCTTTATCATTCGATTTGTATAGAATACTTTTCTTCTGCAATCTTCACCTGCTGCAGTGTGATGGTTAGCTGGTGCAGAAAGCCCAAACAGCTGATTAAGAAAGTCATCTATTGGTACATCTACTGTACTGGATTAAGCCACTTAAATCACTTACACCCCTGTGTTTGCTCAAGATTATATTAAGATGTCTTCTCATAAGGCTTTTACTCGATCCCCTGCTTTATATCTCAACTCTTAGCCAAGCACGAGATGATCATGTCCGTCCTTTACCCAACTCCTAATGTAAATCAATGGCCATACCATTTATGCAGGCAAGAAAAGGCCATAATAGGTGTTGCAATGACGCAACTGGAACTAATTCCTTCTTTTCTCGCAACAAGTGCGCTTTACAAGGTTTCGCACCAGGCGTGACAGATTGCTACTTAGCAGCTTGTACAGGTAGAGCCTAAACTTAGCTTTGTGATCTACTGCCGAGTCCGGCCGCAGGTCCGCGTTGTACTGTGAGCGCCAAACAAATTAAATCCTCGTTGTATTTGCACCGTCATTTGCATATATTGTATTGACTTCAGTAGAGTTTTTAACCGTCCATTCTGATTGACAGTGTTGTGAACTGAGCACAACAGAGGTTCAGAACAAAAGGAACAATGATTACTTGTCACCTCGATGAAGAAAACAAGAATCTCCCATTAAACGCCACTTTGATTCATCGTCAGTGGAATTTAAATTACATCTGTCGAGGTTCTGAACCAGTTAAGCTACATCTCTAATAATTCATCTCACACACACACACTAACACACACACAAACACACACTAACACGCACACACACACCTTCAAGGTTTTTCTATACAGGACAGAAATTCTGATGTTTTTTCTGCCATGCATGCCGGCGGAAATCCCCAGGATGCTTTCTTGACAAAAGCAGCTCGTCTTTGCCCGATAAACACACACACACACACACACACACACACACACACAC
>NW_007579447.1:115428-129848 GCF_000690725.1 Stegastes partitus
CACACACACACACGCAGGCACGCTGAGGCTGAGATGATTTATAGCCAGCCATGTCTAATGGATTGCTTTGGCACTTGAGAAATTATGAAAAGAAATTAATTAGCCTTTAGTGACCCTGCTGTCCATCTGCTTCTCTCTCTCCTGGCTGAGGTGCTTGGCTGCTCACTTTGGATATAATTACAGACTAAATGGGCTGTGCTTACCTGTCGCAGATTTATCTTCACTAAATCACACGAAAATACCCATGTCGTATCGACGCCGTGCCGCCGTGACATTTTAACGACCCGGCCGTCATTACGGAACGAATAACCAAACATTTATTATTCAACATTTGCAGGTTAAATAACAGCTAACTAATGTAAATGACCTATTGTTCAAATGTGAAAACTGTTACATCGAGCAGCAGCAGCACTTTATTCATAATTAATCGCATTTAAGTGATGATTACGTGTTCATAAAAAGAAAAATACTCACTTATTATTATAGCGTCTGTTAATCAAAATAAACTCAAGAGGTGTAGTGGAAAGCGTGGAGTTAAAGCCCTGAAATAATTAAGAATAAAAAGATTGCTGCTGTAAGTTTTTACAAAAAGAAGTGATTAAACAAATGTCAGAGAACCTGCAGACACCACCAGCCAAAGGTAAACCGGCGAAGGCGAACAGAAAGTGAACAGCAGCTTAGTTCCCCCTCAGTGAGGATTTCTGGTGAATAGCTGTTATTTTCCATCTCTCTTCTAGCTGAATTCACTTGTGAACAAAAACAAAAAAGGCTCAGCTCGGCTAAGAAGCTGTGGGGTTACTGCTCCTCTTTGTCCTTCTCTGTCCTTCCTCCTCTCAGTGTGTCTTTTACTTTTTATGCATGTGAAAAAAAAGGCAAATTCCCTTAGAAATGCCTCTTAATTTTGTGTCCTCAAATAAAGAAAGATGCTTGGACCGGTCGGACAAAACGAGCTAAAACAACACGTCGACCCTCTCCGTTTCAAATAACAGAAGGCAGTCTTTAAATTGGATTGAAATTAGACTTTGCATTTTTTGGCAAGTGTGCAGCTGAGACATGAGCACTTGTTATAAATTATTTTGAGGCTTCCTGTCTCCTGAGCTCTGAAAACCAGCTGGTGTGAGACAAAGAGGAGTCCGTGCGAGTAGCGCTGGAGGAGATGTGATTACGGTCCACTCCAGAATAAGTCTGCACTTCACATCCACACACACATAGAGGCTGTGAGGTTTGTTTGTCTGTGTTTATTTGTATTATGTGTGTAACGCTGACTACTGTGTAGAAGTGTTCATTTCAATCCCCTGATGTTTATCCTGATGTACAAAAAGCTCAGTCAATCTAAAAATGTGCCTATTTTAGAGGCCAATAAACATTTTTTTTTAATATTGCATTACTACTGTACGGCCCCTCTGGTGACAAACCAACAGAGAAACATAATTCGCCTGCAGTTCCCTTCAGCTTTGCAGATTCCCGTCTCCTGTCCTGCATCGTCCCTGTTCTGGTTTTGATTCTCTCTGCTCTCGTCAGTGTAGTTTTTTTTTTGACTGCGGCAGGCTGCTGTGATAAACCCACTGTACACTGTACTCGCTGTGTAATGGAGCATTCAGCAGCTAAGGAGCCAAATATTTATATCCACTGCGCAGCCACAACATTAAAACCACCGACAGCTGAAGTGAATGCCATTGATTATCTCATTACAGTGGCGGCTGTCAGTGAGTGGAATATATTAGGCAGCAAGTGAGCAGCAACCTTTAGCTGAAGTGTTGGAAGCAGGAAAAATGGTCAAGTGTGAGGATCTGAGCGGGTTTGGAGCAGGTCGTGGCTATTAGACGACTGGGTGGGAGCGTCTCTAAAACAGCAGGCCTTGTGAGGTGTTCTTGGTGTAGCTCTGGAATAAATTCAGCTGGGTGTCCTGCCCGATGGTAATGATTCATTGTTAACCAGTTATACATAACTATATATATATGAGGTGTGTCAGAAAAGTTCCAGGACTGATGTCACAAAAGATATATTTCAAACCCAAACTACAAACTACCAGTTTTCAAGACAATCAACCAGCACGTCTACAAAGAGATCCTGCGGCGTTTGCTTCGTTCAGAAGAGGCGAGAGCTGTGGCAGGACGAGTCGTGGCCTCTTCACCATGACAACAACGTCCTGAGCATCCCACAGTTCCTGGCTGAGAAGAACATCTCCGTGCTGGAGCAACCTCCCTACTCACCCCACCAGGCTCCGTGGGATTATTTCCTCTTCCCCAAGCTCAAGGGGGTCATCAAGGGGACCCGTTTAGAAGACGTGGATGAGATCAAGATGGCTGTGACGACAGAGCTGAAGAATCCTTCCAGGAGTGCATGGCGGCGTGGTAGAGAAGTCTGGGGTGAAGCGTTACTTTGAAGGGGAGAACTTGTAGTTTGGATTTGAAATATATCTTTTGTGACACCAGTCCTGGAACTTTTCTGACACACCTCGTCTATTAATCGATAAGGGCGTGCATGCCAGAAAATGTGTTGAACATCAGCTACAACACCTGGCTTTTGCATATGAAACCAGGTTCCTACTGTTTAACACTGCAGTGACCTGAGGATACGCTCACTCAGACTGCCGGCACCTCTGTGTTGGCAAACAGAGAGCATTACGTCAGGTTTATCCCCTAAAGTGGCACCACGAGAAAGTCATTTGTGGTGCTTAATGCCAAGTGGCCAGAGCTCCACTTCTGTAGGCGAGCTGAAGTGCAATAAGCCTTCATCACTGTTGTGGCCGACTGACTGATAATCTATGCTGATGGAGCAACAGGTCACATGATACAGACCACTGGAGTGGCTCATGCTGCGTGACCGCATTCAGAGCAGCTGCATCATGACATGGAATTAAGTCCATCGAGTTCATTTCATGTTACTGATTCATCAGTTACTGACTGATCAGGCTACAGAATATTCAGGAAAGAAATGTGTTTGCATCCCTCCCCTGGCCTTCATATGGGTCTTTCTTAGAGATGTACCACCTATCTGAACATCTCTGTCATAGCAAAACCATTACCGGATGCACTGCAAATGTTCTTTAGGAATGGTTTGGAGGGTGTGACAAAGAGTTCAAGGTGTTGACATGGCCGCCAAATGCCAAATCTATCATGTGTGGGATGTGCTGGAAAGTTGAATCCATGGAGGCCCCACTTCACGACTTCTGGTTCTTAAAGGATCTGCTGGTGATGTTTTTGTGCCTGATACCACAGGACGCCTTCAGAGGTCTGTGGAGTCCAGGCCTCAGTGAGCTGTCATTTTGACATCATGAGTATTAGGTAGATGGTTTTAATATTTGTTTCCAAGCCAGCTGACGGATATTAATTCCGTGTTAATGTAAATACAAATCGTCCAAAAAAAAATCACTTATTTCAGCTTTTAAAACATTGCGTACTGATGGAGCGAATTGAAGAGAAAAAAAAAATGGCATAAATGATAGAATGACAAAGACGGATAGAGAAGAGTGAGTCAGCCGGAGAGACAAAAGAGACAGAGGGAGGGTGAGCAACATGGAGGGATTATTAGCTACTCTATGCAGGGATTAGGGAGGAATGCTGAGGTCTGACACACCAGAATGTGATCTGGCTCTGGCTTAGAGTCACTTTGCTCTCCTCCACTTCCTCTGGTCTGCTCTGCAGGTACACACCAGCTACCAGCCCATATAAGTTCAGTGCTGTCACATAACTCATCTGCCTCACACACACACACACACACACACACACACATGCCTCACAGCTTACCTCACCAGGCTCACACATCGAGGTGTTCGGTGGGTGGTACAGTTGGTGCACGATCCAATTTCTATGGATTTTCCACCCTGGATGCTGCAGCAGAACAAATCCAATGTTTTTTTCTAGCTGACTGGAGATCATGAACACTGTATTCTTTCCAGATGAAGCAGTTGTAGCACATAAACTCTGCTGAGACTCACACACATTTACACAGTGGCGCACCAACCGAGCGTGCAGGGTTTTTTTTTTAAAGTGAAATATGTGATAGCTCCGGTAAAAGCGCATCATGTAGTTTTGACAAATACCCCACCAGCCACCTTCCTCCTCCTCCGCCTCTGACTCTGTCTCCACCTCTCCTGCAGATCTGACTTCGACCTGGACTATGACAGCTATCACGAGGACTACTATGACAGGTACTGTCAGAAGGCTATGCATGGCGGCTCACACACATTGTTGCTTGTCTGCCTGCCACACGAGGCTAAAGGAAGGAGCTAAAGCGGATTCTTCATCCTGACTGTCTCCAGCAGCCTCCGCTCCCCGTCGCTGTCTGCCGCACAGCTGTCAGTCATGCTGTCTGTTGTTGCTCAACAGCAAGGGGCTCAGTAGTCGCACACCTGCAGACATACTCACAAATACAGAACACAGCACACTTAAGTGCATCCAAACAGTGGATTTGCAATGTGTCGTCCCATTTAGGGGTACGCATTTGAGAAGACTTGAATCTCCAATGCAATAGATTGAGCCTTTCTTGCATCATACAGCACAAAGTGACCCTAATGTACTGATGTGTTAACATGTTAACCACAAGTAGAACACCTACAACAGCTTCACCTCTGCCTGACTTGGATTTTGAAGTTTCAAAGCTCTACCGGACCAACGGACAACATTTGTCCAAAGAAAATCCATCATTTGGGGTTTCAAAGCCACTGATGTTCTTTTCATACTTATCAAACCTTTAAGTGACCAGTTACACCTGTTATGGAAACATCTGCTTTTTAATGCTTCTCCACAAATTGATTTTTTTTATTCTTTTTTAAGTTCAGTTAGCTGCCAATTACAAATCTATGTGCTGAAAACCATGAACTGAATTCATGTTCTGGTGTTTTAACTTTACCGAAATTCATAAGAAGCTACTACTGCTGGGACAAAATGGTAAGAAAGAAAAAAAAAACGTTCATAAAGGACTAAGAAAAACCTTCATTTAATCATTTAATTGATTCATATCTAACTAAAAGGCATCAATAACTATAGCTGGTTCTGTTTTTTAATGTGTGAATGACTGTTTCTGTTGTAAAGTTGCCACAAGTTTAAGTTTTTTATTTCATTCATCACAAATTTCAGATGCTTCAGGAGCATGACAACTGAAAACTGACTTTATGCTCTGGTGTCTTCCCTTTAGCTGAATTTAGGACGTGCGAAACAAACTAGAATTAGAATTAGAATAAAACTTTATTGATCCCTTCGGTACAAAACTTCAGGGAAATTGCTACAGCAGAAAAAACAACACCAACACAAAATCAGCAACAACAGCAACAATAATAACAGTAATAATAATAATAACAACACTGGATATAGTAACATAACTACTATTTCAATCTGCGAATTAATAAGATTAAAATTAAATTGAACATCCCTGTCAAACGTGACTGTTTCTGTTGTAAAAATGTCAACGATCTCAACTTGTTTTCACTTCATTCTTTTGAACTTGCTGCTCCTGAAGCTGCCTAAACAAGTTGAAAACAACCGTAATGTGGAGTTAAATGAGGCCTCTTGTAAACAATGAAATCCAGTTTATTGCTTGCGACTTATCACGACCTCTCGGCTCTGCGGTTACGTAGCTTGCGGTGTGCGTTTGTACTGTAAGTGCAGGTGTACGGTAGACGAGGTAGTTAGCTGAGCTCACGGTGGCTCTGTATTATTGGTCATCCACTGAAATTGCTCTGGGACCTTCCTGTGTCCCCCAGGCCTCGCTCATAAACACTCCACTCAGCACATCTGAATAAAAGACGGCAGTCACATTACGCACACACACAAAGAATACATACACCCCGTTCCTATTGCTTTTCTCGCACATATCGATGCTCTGTTGCTCTGAGTATTAACTGTCATCATTTCTTTGTTTTATATTTTCATGAGGTTTTCCTAGCTCTGCATTTTTCTGCCTTTGCTCAGGGGGGAACGCTCACTGCTGATTTTCAATTTGTTTTTAACACAGTGCATGATTATTCCCCATGCTGTTGGCTAGCACTACTGACAGCTGTGTGTGTGTGTGTGTGTGTGTGTGTGTGTGTGTGTGTGTGCGCGCTTGCCTCTGGGTTTGAGTGAGCGCGGACTCTGTTTGTGTGTGTGTGTGTTGTTTGTGCGCATCGATATGCGGGGAAAGAGAGAAATGACTGTTTTTGTCCGCTGTCCTCTTGTGCAAACACGAAAGTAAAGTGTCTTTCAACATTCAGATAACAGCTCGAGCTGACAAAGCTGCTTTCCGTGTGGGGTCTAATCCATAGAGACAAACACTCTCTCACACACACTCACACACTTTTCTGTAATCCTCACTCGTCTACCGTCTCTCATTGTCTGAGCCTCCTTTCTCTGAGATGACACTTCAAAGCCGGTGTAACAACACATTGTCTATCTGCCCCTGCAAACTGCTCTAAAAGACTTTAAACTCCCCTAAGTCTTTGGTCTCTATGTCTCCCCACATGGACAATGCTCAAAGCCTCTAATCTTACACACTTATGGTGGCCTAATGCACTTCATCCTTATGTGACATTGTGATGCTTTTTTGTCTGCGTGTGTGTGTGTGTGTGTTGTGGAAGTACACAGTCTGTGTGGAAATCTTTGCATCAAGTAGAGGCTTCGTCGACTATAACGGAAAACAATACAGAAAACTTTTCAGGAAGCCAGGCTGTGTCTGACGGACTGGTTAACAGCTCAATCACTAAATCTACATTAGTGTCCAAGTCAAAGTCCTTGCAGCTGACAGCTTGTCTGCGTGTTGCTGGCTTGTTATATGCAGCAGAGGAGCTTTCACACTCCTGCTTTTCAGGCACCATTTAGGCTGTGCTGCTCAGACTGTCCTTGATCCAGAAATATCCAGAGTGCGACTCGATCCAGTTGGATCGCTGTTACCGCACAAATTTGTGACGCGTCTAAAATTATTCTGAATTTGCGTTCAGACCTTTTGCTCTTTCAGTTAATTTTTCTAACCGAGTCACTGAATCTGTTAATCATCTACACAAAAAGTAAAAAACATTCATAGATTTGGTTTTCTCTGTTCCTCCCGCTTCCTGCTAGTTTGCCCAGTGATGACTGGTTGGTTTCACCTGGTCAGTGGGTCAGTGAGTGTTGAGGTCAGCCTCTTTTCCAACCACAGCATCACTTCTGTTTCTGCTGAAACACACACGCACAAACACCAAGTGTCGTTTCTGTAACCACTATAGAGTTTGACTGCGATACAGCCCCTGTCACCAGCACTACCAGCCTGGAGGGGAGCTATTGATTGGCCCTGACAGAACCAATTACATTCAGTGACAGATAGAGACATGGAGCTGTCCACGGGGAGGAGGCAAGAGCCAGAGTGAGACAATTTCACTCTCTGGCTCTTGATAGATAGAAAATAAAAGACAAAAGGAACACAGAATGTACGTGTATACATCCATATGTAGCTATAAGATGCTCGACCAGCTGCTTCTCTTCATGTTTTAGTTTAACCCTGTTCAGGACATTTGGGGTCTTTTGGTTTAGATGACAGGTGTTGTTTTTTAGTTTTGAAGATCCATCCATCCATCATCTATACACCGCTTAATCCTCACTAGGGTCGCGGGGGGGCTGGAGCCTATCCCAGCTGACTCAGGGTGAAGGCAGGGGACACCTGGACAGGTCGCTTAGAGACAGACAACCAAGCACACTCACATTCACACCTACGGACAATTTAGAATCACCAATTAACCTCAACATGTTTTTGGACCTTGTGGGAGGAAGCCGGAGAACCCGGAGAGAACCCACGCTGCACGGGGAGAACATGGAGACTCCACACAGAAAGATCCCGGTGCCCCCACTGGGACGCGAACCGGCAACCTTCTTGCTGCGAGGCAACAGTGCTACCAACTGCGTTACCTTGCAGCTAGTTTTGAAGATGTTTTTTAAATTTGTCATGCATTTGGAACCAAAAATACATCAACTTATCAGGATTTTATTTAACATAGTATAAAAGTCTATAATGAATACCAAGAAGTATTTTGCATATATTCTTTCTTGGGGTCCAATAGACCCAGAAAGACTTCTACATATGGCAACAAGAAAGTCCCAAATAGGGTTAAATGTCTTTTTCCAGTAGGTATCATCTCGGCTGTGGCTCAGGTGGTAGAGCAGGTTGTCCTCTGATCGTAAGGTTGGCGGTTTGATCTCCGCCCCCTCCACAGTCGAAGTGTCCTTGGGCAAGACACTGAACCCGAAGTTGAAACATTGCAAACCGCTTTGAGTGCCGCAAAGGTAGAAAAGCGCTGTATAAGTGCAGACCATTTACCATTTCTTTAAGCTAGAAGTGGGTGTGATCAAGTGCTAATACATAAAGTTGGTTATGAATGTTAAGATATATTTTAAGAAATGGATACCCATTTTTCTGCCAAATAATTAGCTTAATTTTACTTTTGCAAGTAATACGTGAGCTCAAAATACATGTAGCCAAAAATGAGCTTGTCCTTAATTTCAATAAGCAGTAAAATTGACAAAAAATTGTATTCAAATCAGAACCTATCACTACTAATCTCACCACCTCTCTGTTCTGAGCTGGTTCAGATACATTTTGTTATTCCCGGTTTGACCGTCGCACTGCGCCCTGAATCCGTTTGCTGTGCGAGTGAAGGTTAGAGCAGCCTTTTGATTGTGAAACTTTCCACACCTGTTGGCTTTAATGTCGGCTCTGAAGCCTTTGAACTTAGAGCAGCAGCTGTAGACAGCTCAACAAAAAAAAAATCATCTTTTGTACTGTCCATCTATCTGCTCGGTTATTTTCACAGATATGTGTCAGGATAGATTGTTTCCAACTTTTTTGTGAAGAGGCTGTTTTTCATTCTCATTTTCAGACAGACACTTGGATCGCACAAAACCACACAGAGAACAATAAACGCAGGAGGAACAGTTAGCTAAAATGAGTCTATTTGTTTTCTTAATCTGCAGGGTGTACGACTACCAGCGTGTGCCAGCATCCCTCTCTCCTCTACCCCTGGGACCCAGCCTGGCCAAGCGATCCCGCTCCTCCTCCTACTCCTCCGGGCACAGACGCAGCCGAGACAGAACCCACTCCAAAAGCTCCAGAGCCCACTCCACTAACTCAACCACAGCCAAGTGTGAGTGAAAGGAATTTGCCGCAGATGAGATTTGCTTGCACTTACCTGCTCGAAACCGAAAAGCACGACTATCTTCTAGGTCTTACGGGAAGATAGAATGAGATGCTGCAGGTTCCCTCTGGTGAACGGACTACTCAAACTCCAAGCGTTTAAACTTTAATGCACTGAATGTATCTGTTAAAGAGCAGCCATGCAGTGTGTGATGCTGAACAAACCACGCAGAAGGAAAAAATATCTGTATTCCAGCCAGGATTGCCTAAATCTGGGCCTGGGTGGTTAAATCAGAAACAAATAAGTATCTCTGCACATGCAGCATGAATTGTATGATATCTCAGACAACAACAATGTGTTAATTAAAATCCCCCAAATGGCCTTTATGCAATGGCTCAAGCTAATTTAAAATTTTGGAAACCACACGTATCCATCTCCTTCATTCACATCTGTATGCTGCGTATGCGCCCGGAGCTTGAAATGGTCAGTTAAGCTCAGCACAAGGGCGGTCATTTCCTGGAGTCGCACTGTGAAGAAAAGACTCCAGGAAGTCACTGCTTCTGGTCAAGAAATAGCAACGCACATAGCAGCTTGTAAAAACCACAACCGAGCATTTTCACACTTACTTTAGCACCAATTAAACAAAACAAAAAAAACCCACAAATGAATTATTAATCCTAAGTGTTCCTGTAAAAAGCAGCTGTTTGTCTTTTTTTTGAAGATGTCTCATCCAAGAGGTTTCTTACAAAAAGAGAAGTCCTGTTGCTTTTTCCTACAGCCTACAGCTTGATCATTAGTGAGCTTTAGAGGTGCAGACAGATTGTGTCTGGACAGAGCAAGACGAGCTGTTTCCCCTGTTTTTTTGCTCTTTATGCTGTGGCTTCATATTCCCTTTACAGACACGACAGTGGATTTCCCAAAATGCTGAACTCTAAACGACATTATCAGCTCTGTGGTTTTTATATATATGGTTGGAGTACATTTAAAACTCTCCCCAAAGATATTTCCCGGCTGTGTAATTTCCTAATGTCACTTACATTCTCTCGCTCTGTGTCCCTGCAGTGGGGATGGAAGAGTTGCAGGTGATTAAAAAGGAGCTGACTCTGATAAAGACACAGATCGATGGGCTGCTTGACAGTCTTGACAGGATGGACACACAGAGGAATGACCACAAAGGTGAGACGCTCATTCAGAAAGACAGTGGAGGCAGGTGGGTGTGAGATCAAATGATAGATAATCTATCCGCGCATCAAAATCATTTTGAGGCAGACTCCGGCGATATGCCACTTTCAGATTTCTGCTTGATTAGCTCCTCCAGTCACAACCCCAATCAAAATGACTCAGGATGTGTGCTGCGGGGAAAGTAGAGGAGGGGGAAGGAAAACGCACTGCACGGATGGAACCACTCCTGTTTTACCTGACAAATCAATTATTTTCCTCCAGTCAGGATATTTTTTTTTATTCTTTTCAAAGTTGAATCCAGGGCGTCGAGTGGAAGTGTGTGGATTTAGTGGTGGCGAGCAAATTATGGAACATGCTGAACAAACAGTGCGGTTGAAGTAACTGACTGATGGAGCTTCAGAAAACACATAAATTATCAGGGACCAGGAGCGGCACCTCCAAAGAGGTGGGAGTGGTGTTGCTGCCCTCATGTGGACGTTTGAGCATCTGCCAGGGAACGACCAGGCCAAAGCTTCATTATCCTCCCTAAGGAAAGTGTTTTAACTGCAGCCTTAATTAAACTGATTATAAACTGGAACACAGTTTACGCCACTCAATCGGTGCAGTCCGACTCCGCTACACTCAAGCGTTATTGACTCGAGAGTGTTTTAACCTCGAACCTTGGAGTCATTATCATCACATCGGACCGCGTACGCAAAGTGTGCTAAAGAGAAGACGTGACCTAGTCCCTCTGCAGTTTAGCAGCGTGTGGATGTGCAGAAAAGTATGAGTGTGTGTGTTCTACTTTGGATGACCTTGGACGATTGATAGCCCTCATCTTCATATTAATTTATCTCCGGCTCTGCTTGATTCCCCTGTCCCTCACCATCTAGCTCTGCTGTCTCTCACCTCCCTCTCGCTATCTCCACATCCGTCCTTCATCTTGTCACTCCCACTCCTGTTTTCTGCCTGTCATCTTGTACAAAGTCAGCGAAACGTCGTCGACCCACGGTGTACGTTCTTCCACTCACGACCCGAGAAACTGTTTTTCTCTAATTTGTGCATTCCTGCGTTCCAGGTTCTCCTCTTAGAGAGGACAGTCCAGTTGGTTCGCCGTATCCTCTGTCGGCCAGCAGCCCAGAGCACTCCCTCTCCTCCCTCTCCCCTCCCAGCTCCCGCCATCGAATCCACAGGGAGAGCCCCGAGCTGAGGGAGCCCGATGACGACCACCACACGGTGAGACTGAGCCCCAGTGAAGGATGCTCTCTTGGTTTTATGGTCAATAGAGCAAACAGTAATTTCTGGTGGTATTGAGACACATTACCAAGCCTGTCTCACTGTCTTGAGCAGGAGTTTTTTCTATGTCCAAACCCTGTTTTGTGTGAATCTGTTGCCCATAAAGTTGGAATAATTTTTGTTTTCAGACACATTCCTCTTTTTATTTCTGTTCATACACATCACTTCTGACCAGGTGCAATGATACTGAGTCCCAGTTACCCATGTTCTAACTTTGGGATCTGCCCATCGACACCATCAACCAGCTTGTGGACAGTATGCCACCATGTCTTAACGCATTGATCCATGTCAGGGGTGGCCAGACTCAATATTAGTGACTGAGTGGCATTTAAAAGAGTAATAGTGGACATTCTAATGCATCTCAAATATGTGTTTCCTGTTATATGACCAAGGTGGACAAATTAAAACAAAACCCTTAATCTATTTGTTCAATACCTCCAATTTAGTTTAAGTCTGAATACACAGTTTGCAAAAGTTAATTGTTGTACGTGTTGTGTGTATTTTGTGATATCAATAAAGTTTTGAGAAGATATACACGTCATCTATCAAGAATAAATCCCATTATTACAACCATTCCATGAGAAGAGGTTAAAAAAAGTATTTTATTCCAACTTTATGGGCAACCGTGTGTTTATAATAGGAGAGAATAACTATTACAGAATTTTAAGAAAACATTATTTTGGTTTGAAAATCACACAGACAATACGAGCACATGATACATGTGAGGTACGTGGACACGGAACAGGACTCTCCCACTGTGTAATCCAGTTATACCTACACAATGAAATTTTCCTGAGTCATCCTGAGCTCGCGGTTAATGAAGTGCCTCTTTGTTTTTCCTCTCGCTGCCTGTCTGTCTGTCTGTCACAGATGAGCAACCACAGCTCTGACCCCGAGGAGGAAATATGAGGAAGGAATAGAAGAAAACGACGTGGATTAAGTGCCAAACATGGAGGAAGAGAACACAAACCCATCGAGATAACACCCATATCAGAGGGTGCACATATCAGATGATATAATGCGTTTATTTGCGTCACAGCAGCAGCTTGATTTTTTTTTCCAGAAACACCGACACAGGTCACTTAGACACATACATCAGCAGCATATCTGACTGACATGAATTCTTTAGGTCGGCCTGAGAGCATGTGAGCGGGACAGTGATCCTATCTAGAAAGTAATTATAAAGAACAGCTGGAAGCAGAGCGGTGAATTTAACCTACCTACTTGAAATTAACCTATTCTTCGCAGTGGATTTGCATAAACAGCAGTACTCCAGGTTTAATCCAACCACGGTGGTGGTGTAATGCAGTAATTAAAACAAAAATGGTACCAGCTTATCTTTTTAGAGTAAAGTTCTCTTTTGAAAACACATGCCAGCATCGAACAACACGCACAATAATCATTTATTTATAGTGTTGATGGGAGAGTTTCTCGAAAGAAAGACAAAAATTAAGCTTCCAAAAATTCAATTTCTGTAGTTTTTTAGCTGGAAATATTAACGCAGCATGGGCCGACGTACACATCAGCTTGTAGTCGTGTTTCAAAATAAAACTATATCTGGAATATTTTGCAGAAAAATTAGGATCCACTCTCTCAAAGTATTTTGAAACCTGCTCACTCTCTTTTGTTGCTGTTCAGCTCACGATATTTCTTTTATTACAAACCTGTTAGATATCACAGTTTAGCTGGACGATCATTCAGGATGGACGAAGGTTGTTTTCTGCTTTTACGTATCGGTACGCTCCTTTAGAATGTGTAACATCTCTGAAATGACATGTTTCAACCCGTCACACCTTTCAGATGTACAAGTACTTTCTCTGTGTTAAGTGTATTAGAGGAATGTCACAACTCTCTTCCGCTATGTATTTGGCACTTTTAAGATGTGCGGAGGCCCAGGTCAGTGTGTAATATTGTGTATTATTGTATACTTTACTGTACTTGTTTAGCTGTCTGATTTTAATCTTGCTTTAGGACTTCTCATGTGTTTTTTAAAGGGAAAAATAATGATGTTATTATAATTCCTATGGTGTTACATGTTTTTGTTTGCATTCTTAAGATAAGCCAAGTGGAAATACTCATTGTCACAGTAGTAAAAGTATTTTCATATTGAGTATAAATGCAGTTTGTGGTGGTGTGTGTTTTATTCTAAAAACAGAGGAAAGGAGTAGCGAAGAAACGAACACTGGGAGAAACACAAAATGAAGATCAATAGTTGTTTAATTTAATCCAGCTGGAAACCTTGAGACTATTGAAAACAATACGATTACTGGTTCCACACCATAATCCGTACAGAACTGAGGAGAGCTGGTAAGCAAACATCACCTCGCTTGCAGGGAGTCGGAGCCGATCCACAACATCTCTTTTTACTCTCTGCTCAGATGATTTTATCCAGAGGTCAATCTGACCCTCAGGAGATTGTGCACAGCAGCATTCGTAATGTGCGCGCAGCTTTGAGGGCAACTGTGTGATCCCATACATGATACATGAACTGAACTCCGGCACGTCCCACTCCGAGCAAGTTGGCCATGCAGCACTGAAGAGACTCTCTCTGAACCTCTTGTGTCATAATGCAGCAACATGGCAGCTGCACGGGTCAGAGGCAGGTAGAGGATTCAATTTACCAAAGACAGATGGCAAAAAAAGAATCCAGTGCAGTGTTTGAAGTCTGAGTCTCATGGTATCCTGATGCTAAACAACCTCATTTTATACAAAAAGCAGCATCTCCACCTCCGTCCCAGGAACAGCTTTACAGAGCTGAGATACGACAGCCACATGAGGAGACGATGGCCTGCACTAGCTTTCAGTTCAGTGTACGTGATGGTGACCTATGAGAGATGAAAACAACCTGAACAAGGGAGATTCATGTTGCTCGATTAGAACATTA
>NW_007579447.1:130093-137342 GCF_000690725.1 Stegastes partitus
GGATGCGAACCGGGGCCCTCCCAGCTGTGAGGCAACAATGCTAACCACCTTGTAGCCCACCTTGAAGTCAGGTGGACAACTGCCAAAACCCAGCCATCGTTAGAACTCTGGAGCTCTGGCAAAGTTCACAGTAAAAACTTTATTTAAAGTTTAAACGGGTCATCCATCCATCCATTATCTATACACCACTTAATCCTCACTAGGGTTGCAGGGGGGCTGGAGTCTATCCCAGCTGACTTAGGATGACGGCAGGGGACACCTGGACAGGTCACCAGTCTATCACAGGGCTACACTTAGAGACAGACAACCAAGCACACTGATTAGAACATTATCATTCTGTAAATGTTCAGAAATAGCAGCAGTGAAATCCTGCAGTCCCACATCAACTTTAATACAATTTTCCTGATAATCTGATCAGTGATGCACATTAGGCTGCTTGAGGCACATTGTTTTCTTGGGATCAGATGTGCTGCTAGTTTAACATGAGAACCAGAAGAAGCAACATTTAGCTCCAACTCACATTTAAAACAGAATTTAACTTTGGGGTATGAGGAAGGTATCATGTCTGTCAGGATGTTAAGGGTTCATTAACCCAGGAGACAAACTACCAAAGTCAGAAAATATAAAACCTTTTTTTTTCTCCCCACTTTTTATATCTTTAGTTGAGCAGATCTGCGCAGGCCTCGGCCCCAGATAAACCCCACTTTGATCATCCACTTCCACTAAGTTCAAAGTGCTGAACACTAAGTGTGACAAAAGGAGCTCTTGCACAACCAGTTTCTGTTGACAGAAAGATAAGCACATGAGCACTGGATGTCACACAGAAAAGGGCAGCGTGCAGAACTTGGTGCGGGTAATGTGATCCAAAATCTGATGCTGTTAAATAAACCGTAAAATTACATTTCTTGGTTAAAACTGCTGACCTAGTTTAGATTTCATTCATCAGTGCACATGAGCGCATTCAGGCTGCAGCAACTGAAGGGTCATATTTTGCCTGAGAATAAGGTAAGCACAAAACTTAGAGGAAATGTTTCATGCAAATGGAGGATTATTGATGAATAGATGTAGACTTTATTATTTAAAGTGTAGTGTTGTATCGTGCTGTATTTTATTAACTTTGACTGAGGAGACAATAGGAACAGTCAATAGTCCTGCATCTGATTTGATTTAATAATTGTTCTAATTTGGAAACATTAATATAAAATGCTATTAACATGGTTTCTTTTAAATCATTTTACTGTCAGATGTTATCATTAGTATCAAACACCAACTTGTACTGAAGCTATTAGCAGTAATTACATTTCATATTATTTGATTATCTGATCAGTTTATGTATTTAATCACAACTTGCTTGTTCAACAGAGGACTACAAATCTGCATAAAGAATTAATAATCTCAGTTATCTACAGTATTGTGAAGCAGGACTTTCATTCTGTGTTCTCAACTACCACATATTCATTCAGTAGTTTTCAGTAGTTTTCTCTCTTTCTTTTTTTCATGACTCATGAAGGATGCAAAAATGCTTTATCAAAATTCACATACATATCAAAATACTCGCCAAGTTTAAACTAAGTTTTTGACATCAGGATATTCTGAAAGCTTTGATACAGCAGCTCTGTCTACATGTGCGATAGGAGGTTAAAGTGTTTATCGTGTCAAGTTGGAATTAACTGCCAAAGATAAAAATAAATGCACGAACCAAATGTCGCATCAACAAAACACGGCCTGCATAAATACGTCAATGTGAGCGGAGAGTTTATTGCTATGCTGATCGTCTTGCTTTGGTTGCCCTGAAGATCACAACGATGGCAGGCTCGCCTAGTCCTCTGACCACACATGTCCTGAACACCGCGATGGGCGTCCCTGGTTCAAACATGTCCCTCAGCCTTCACCGGCAAGATCCACTGACTAAAGCCTGGAGTTTGATAACTGCTGGGTAACAACCTGAACAATGGAACTCAACTGTTTTGAGAATTTCAAAGAATATCACAAGAGTGTAAATGTTACGTTGTCTGAACAGGGTCACTAACGATGACGGACGTTGCCCAGGACTTATCACAGCACAACTGTTTACATCTGGCGTGTACAAACTGCATTTTGAAACGGCTCAGTACTGGGCCAGTGTGGGAGAAACCAGCTTTTACCCCTATGTGGAGGTGAGGAAAGGCTTAGAACGGTACATGTATCCTCAGCTGTCACCCTAAGGTGCACTGTTTGTCGTGTTTTCCTGTGGTGTTGCTTCATTTGTAATTTAATGAGCATGATGTAATTATTGCACATCTGTGTTTAACTTGTGTGCGACTGATTCTGATACAAATCTTGACTCTCAGTATTGTAGCTGTTGATCTCCTTCATGTTTGTTGTTTTCTTGCAGATTGTCTTCACTATAAATGAACCGGGCCAAAAGTACCACATTCCTCTGCTCCTGAGTCGGTTCTCGTACAGTACGTACAGAGGGAGCTAGAGGTCAAGTGTGATAGTGTGTGATAAACCCTCTGATGCTGTCTTCATCCGTCAGCTGTCTGATACATCAGAAGCAGAAGCAGCTTCTCCAAGAACTTTATTGGGGCAGCACCTGCTGACCTGTCACACATCTTCACAAGGCACAAAGCTCCATTTGATTTATTCTGCCATCTAAATAATTGTTATTGTCAATAAATGTTATTTTCCCCCATTAAACAAACCATGGTGTTATTCATATACTCTGTAATTTAATCTACAATATTGGTAATACCTATCACATAAATTGTTTAGGTCTTTATTATTAAATACCATGCTCTATGTAGAAAATAGAATTCATCTTTCTGTATTGTTTACATAATGTAGTTCACTAAAATTAAACTTTTGTAGTAGAAGAGGAAGTGTTCAGATCCTTTACTTCAGTAAAAGTGTCAATACAGCAATGTAAAAATACTGTATTACAAAAAAAATCTCTCGTCAGTAAAAGTCCATATGTTTTAGCAGCAAAATGCAGGAAAAGTTTTAAAGCAAAAGTACTGGTTTAGTCTCTTTGACTGTTTTGCTACCAATAGGAAGGTCAATACTGAGATGTCAGTGTCCGAGCAACATGTTGCTTAGAAAACAGTTGCCATGCTGCTGAAATGTTCTTTGTCTTTTAATATATTTTATTTGTTAATGTCTTAAAATGTGCACATAATAATCAATGTTATGCTCTGTTGTCAGTGCCTTGCATTTTTTCTATGTCTCTACGAGAAATTGTAATAAAAGTAATTTTAAAAAAGAGAAAGAAAGAAAGAAAAGAAAAAAGCAGCATGTTACAGGTACAGCTGCCAGAGGAGGAGCTGGTGTCACTTACTTCACATACAGTTTAACATTCAGGGAGACCAGATAAATCTGAAGGGTCAGGAGGTAATTCATGAGAGACGAACAAAGGAAAACCTAAGTTCAGTTTCAGTTTCTGCACTTTCACTCTAATCTTTGTGAGATTTTAATTTACTTTTTAAAAACATTATGGGGAAAAAAAAAATATTAGGTGGTATTAACAACAAATAAGAAGCAGAAAAAAGAGCAAAAAAACAAAACACTGCTTGTAAGGAGACAGAAGAAGACGAGTTGTTGTTGTTGTTTTTAATTTTTAATTTTATTATTCAATCGAAGCTTCATATACTATACGTAGTGTCAGATTACACGCAAGGAAAGTGTAATTAGTTGTTTTTAACCACTGGAATTGTGTATATCATTAAAAATAAATGCTATTATACATAAACTCTCCTCTAACAAAAACTACAGCTCCTGTGAAAACTCCTGACTCTGTGCTCGATTGCTTTAAACTTGACCGCTGAATCAGTTTTTCCGATGTCGATTACTCTCCCTGAGCGAGGCAGGGCCTGGTGACTAGCAGGAGTGCAGAGTGCATTTTTTAATACGGATATCTCATCCCGTTTCTTCTTTTAGGTCCCTATTACTGTAATAAACAATGGCAGACGACGAATTAGAGGCAATTAGGCGGCAAAGGATGGCAGAGCTGCAGGCAAAACACGGGGTAAGGACTGAGAGGAGGCTGGGAAGCGTGTTTGCTGCCGCCTTATAAGGAGATGCTGAGCTGCTAGCTAACGTGGCTAAATGTAATGTAGCTGTCAGTCAGGGCAGCTACACAGCTCACTAAAGCTGCTCCTGCTGGGTGTAAATGTAGTGTGGTTATCTCCATAGTTAGCCAAATCACAGTGGTCAGTGTGCTAGCTTTGTGCTAACTATCCTCCAGTGAATAAAACGTTAATTTGCTTGACCAAAAAAAAAAAACGAACAACGAGTCAACAACACTAGTGCTTAGCTGGTTAAACCAGACAATAGACTGGTGGGCTGGGTTGGGAATAAGAAATAAGACTTTTGTTATATTAAAGTTGTGACTTGTTTCTTAATTGAGAGGACGTAGCTCAAGCTATCTTAAACAAAGCAATAAGCAGCAAACTACTTTGTGTATAAGTGTGTGTCTATTTATCTAATATATATATATATGTTTATGTTTGTGTTTGTGTGTGTGTGTGTGTGTGTGTGTGTGTGATTAATTTATTAAATGTAAAACACCAATCACTACCTACTATGGATGATATGAGAACATATTAGTACTTTTTTCTTTTTCTTTTTTCTTTAAAACTACATAAATGACATCCTCTTCAACCATTTTTGTTAATGTTGTGTGACAAACTAATATCAACCAGTAAACCCCTAAAACATCAATATTTGTGTTAGTTTGCGCCTTAAAAGTTTGGTTTTGCTTGGCTGTAAATGTCCAGGGCTCCTGATGCCTTTCTTATCTTACATTGACCGCAAAAATATAAAGAAACTTTTCAGAGAACGCGCCAGATTTTTTAAATTTAGGACGTCCTATGGGTTTGGTTTGGCTAATATTCTGTTAAACTTGTAAAACATGACAATCAGACTTTGTCGATTCGTAGAAGGGGAAAAGAAGAAGAAAAGTACTGGACTGTTTTTATTCCTGGTTCATTTACAGTACACCAGCCATTATCATGATAGAGACAGGCATTCAGTTTTTATCAAGGCCATGAACCTAGTGATATGAGAAGTTGTTACATTTTTTCAGGAAGCAGACACAATAGGAGGCTTCTTAGATACCAAAATAAAAAGCATTAAAAGCAGTAGTTGAAGGAAATTGTTTGAGGTGTAAATATAAGTGGATTGAAGGGTTAAACAGTTCGTTGAATGCAGAAATACAGCTTATGTATAATGGTGCTGTCTCAAATGTTCTTTCAGGAATCTAATAGTCAGCAAGGAGAGGAGGCCAAACAAAGGTAAGATGTTTAATTAATTTTATAGCATACAAGTGTAGTGATTGCATTTTACTTATATAGTTTTGCTAACATACAGGACACTTTCTTTATTCCTTAAATAAAACATGCACACTGAACTATCTGCATTTTTAATTAGATCATTATTCTTATAGAATATATTTGATTAAACAATATATAATATTAAACCTGACAGGGTACCCAGCAGGTTCTCTGATAGCTTTATAATTTATTTAATTAATATATTTTTGAGTTTTATTTTTACTGGTCTCAGCAGTGAGTAGAAATGTTAATGTTGTTTGTTTTTATTTACAGAGAAACAGAAATGAGGAACTCTATACTGGCTCAAGTTCTAGACCAGTCAGCCCGTGCCAGATGTAAGCGTGCTGTCACATTCACCTTTGAGCCACTGAAATTCTTGCTTTCCAGATTAATGATGTTTTCTTACTTTCCTTTTTTTTTCAGTGAGCAATCTTGCTTTGGTGAAGCCAGAGAAGGCAAACGCAGTCGAAAACTATCTCATTCAAATGGCTCGTTTCGGAAAGTTAGGAGGAAAGGTGAGAAAATAACCTCGAATGCTTAAAGTTCCTGAAGTTATTGAGATTGTTCCACTTTGACAGCAAAAAAACAACGAACGCAACTTCTGTTTTGTTAGATTTCAGAGTCGGGCTTGATCGAGATCCTAGAAAAAGTCAGTCAGCAAACAGAGAAAAAGACGACTGTCACAGTAAGTCCCACTGAAGTATTACACGTTTGATTCATTTTCAGTCGCTTGCTTTGTATTTCTAATACGCTGTGCCTGGCAGTTCAACAGACGGAGGGTGATGGACTCGGATGATGAAGACGATTACTAACTGGAAACAGCAGCCCTGAGAGGAGCCAATAAGTCATGAGCTGATGTGCTTCACCGGGACTCTGACTACGAATCTGACTAGTGTGTTTCTGTTAGCAAGATCCTGGGAGGCCACACTAGTTTCTTTGTGTCTTTGGAAGCTCCATACCGAGACAGAAGAACAAGGACATTAAGTTGATGCTGTGGCAGTTGGTGGAGGGTAGAACACACACAGTGTCAAAGGTTTTCTTTTGCAACCTCTTTTCAATCAAGTTGCTACAAGTTTGTAGGGCTTGTGTTGTACCCCTGACAGCTCATGGCACTGTTTCACCTTCTCAGTAGTTACTCTTTTTTTCCTTTATTTTCACTATGGTTAATATCTGTTCCTCAAACATAAGAAACTAGACAAAATCTAAAACATACTGCTGCTGATGCATATTACTTAGACTGTTCTATGAATTAAATGCATTGTTTTCTATTCAGGACTAACATCCCATTAGGTTTGGATGTTGCTCTTGGATATTTCCTTGTTGCTGAAATGTATCATAAAGGTTTACATAAAAATTAAAAACAGCCTTAAATTCAAATGTTGGTCTTTCTAGTCGACAATTTCTAAAATGATCCTTCATCATGTTAGTGAAAGTTTGACCCTTATGAAAGGATTTCATTTGGGATTTTACATGAATGTGGTCCATTTAGTTGAGCAGTAAACTTTGCAGCATCAATACATCATAGCATCCTCACCTCTACAGGAAAAGTAGACGTTCTAGTTCTGTATGGATGATTTATTATTTCTTACCTACAAGTTCACATTTTGAATTTCATTTTAGGAGCTACAATTAACAAATTGCCAAATGTATCTGACTACTTTTTCAATAAAATGCATGGAGAAATGTGATTTTACTTTTTTATCTCCAAGAAATCCTCTATCGTAACAGTAGCGTGTACAGTAATGAGCCACAGTTGAATAACCAAAGGAAAAGGACACACCAAGTGACACGTAGAAATCTGAAAGGAAAGGACTGGACAGCTAGATATCGGTTAAATTTTGCAGATCCTTTATTTGAGTAAAAAGTATTCATGACAAGTTAAGGTCCTGCATTTAAAAATGAACATGAGTAATATATTAAAACACAGCATTAACCTAAAA